>NC_050479.2:36031601-36334963 GCF_012460135.2 Molothrus ater
TGTTCTTCCTTAAACTTGGTCTTTGAATATTCAAATTCTACAGCACCTCGCAGGATATTATTCATACACACAGTGCAAGGATAGACGTTGGCATGTGCTGCAGTGAAAACAAGTCACAGTTTTCATTTCACCTCCCTTAAAAATCATGAAAAAATTGACCCATCATGCTCCTTCTCTTCCATGCTAAACTGAAGGATTTTGAGGAATATTTCAGTTTGCACTTAGAAAAGAATGATTTTCAGTTTGACAGAAGAACATGTCTCTAACAATTCACACACCCTCCAAGCTCAATTATTCTTTCACTTCAGGGATATATTTTGGCTGGAATATGGTTCATAAATTGGATTTTAGCTTAACTGCTACACAACATATTGCATAAATTTACAAAAATTTGATAAAATAAAGTTATCTTTAATCGGCTTTTTTTTTTTCCTAGAAAGCTAATTAAGTTCTACATATATTATGAAATTAAGACAACAAAATTCTATAGCATTTAGTTGGTGGATTTTGCTACAGTTTTGCCACTGAAATCCAGTCACTTAGTTAATGAAAATTAAAATATTTTTTGTTCTTTTTACTATTTTATTTGAACAAGAATCAGTCAAACCACTCCCAAAATTTGTCTCCCAAAATTTTTGAACCTTGAGGAAATAATTCATCTTCAGTGCTGAGCAGTTTCTCTCCTTGAGGAAGTTTCTTTGTTTAATAGTTTTCCTTATATCACACTTCTACAAATTAATGTAGTGACTTAAATATGTATCCCTTCCTCACTTTAACGACTCCCTCCCTCACTGAAGTCATGTTCCTTAATTTAATCACTTTTATTGCATACAAGATCATGATCTTCTCCTTGTTCCACAGTAGATTCTCTGGTTTATCTCCTTTGAAATTTCTGAACTAGCCTGAGCCAAATCTAGTGGAATAACATTGAACACCATGTAAGAGGTTTAAGTTAGTGTAGTGTGTGCATGCAGTGTGATAGCAGCTGTTTTGAAGGACAGGTGAGATGTTTTCATGACTTACCATCTGATAGATTTACATTCCTTAGTCATAGCATATGGGGGTTTGATTACTCCAAACATATGGAAAGAGTATAGAAAGTAATGAAATAGATAATAATTGGAGATGCTGGATACAAGAGAATAAGTTCATGGGAAGTGACAGGGCAGCAAGGAGGGTACACAGCAAATTCATTCCTATGGACTTTAGGAGAGCAGATTTATGTTCTTTCAGTCTAGCAAGCCAACCACATCCTGGCTGCATCAAAAGCAGTGTGGGCAGCAGGTTGGCAGAGGCAATTCTGCCCCTCTGCTCTGGTGAGATCCCAGTTAGAGTGCTGTGCCCAGCTCTGGGCCCCCCAAGAGAAAGAAGACATGGAGCTGTTGAAGTGAATACAGAGAAGGCCATGAAGATGATCAGAGGGCTGGAGCACTTCTCCTATGAGGACAGACTGAAGAGTTGGGGTTGTTCAGCCTGGAGAAGAGAAGGCTCCAGGGGGTTCTTCTAGCAACTCCCAGTACCTAAAGGAAGCCTACATGAAAGCTGGAGAGGGACAATTTATAAGGGCATGTAGTGATAGGGGAATGGCGTTAAACGGAAAGAAGGTAGGTTTAGATTAGATACAAGGGAGAAAGTCTTTACTGTGAGGGTGATCAGGCACTGGAACAGGTTCTCCAGAGTAGTTGTCAATTTCCCATCTCTGGAAGTGTTCAAGGCCAGGCTGGATGGAATTCCAAGCAGTTTGGTCTAGTGGACAGTGTCCCTGCCTGTGTCAGGGGGGTTAGAACTAGATGGTGCATAATTGGATTATGGCTATTCTGTGATTCTATGACCTTCTGTTGAGTTGAAAGATTTTTTTTTTAATTAGTAATAAGTGATTTATGAAAGGAACTTTGTTATTTTTTTCAGGTTATATCACAAAGTTCTCACATTACTTCAGACTTCATCCCAGTAGTACAGGAATGGAAGAAGTAAATCTCAGGCTGTATTTGCTTTCTTTGTTTCATGCGGGGTTCCTCTGTAGCTGAGAGTTTGGCAGACCTGCTTATTTGTGCCCCAGCAGCCTTCAGGTATTCATAAGCTTCACAGGGAAAGTAGTTATCATTCTTTCTCCCAAACAAAAGAGATCTGAAGAAATTGAAACAGTATATTTCTACATGAATGGTGTATCCTACTTTAAAAATATATTATATTGCCCAGTTTGCTTAAGGTTTTTGCTTTCATTTTTGTCTTTTAATTCTGGTAGAATTCATTTTGACTGTTTTTATGTATCTGACGCTTTCACATATAAAAATTTTGTGTTATTATTCACAGCTGGAGGCCTTTAGTTCTGTCTGCTGTTTTCTCACTCTGCTGAAGTTTTCTGAGTTTTACGATTGATTGCAACCATAACAGCAATATAACCTTACCCCTGAATTTTTAAACCCTTCAAAATTTTAAAAATGTTTTTATTTATAATCACGAGAACATTGTCTTTTGAATCATTTAGTTTTATTGTCTCCAGGAGCTGCCTTAACCCACTGAATTCTTCTTTAAATGAAAGACTGTTTAGAGTAATTCCTTTTCTTTCTATTAGTTTTATGGAGCACTACTAATTAAAGAAATTTAAAATGTAAATTATGAGTTCAAATAATAAATTAGTTAAAATTAAAAAAAAAAATTCCCTGTGGGGGGAAAAAAATAATGTTTGGAGGTGTTTCCATAAAACAAGAACACCTGACTAATGATTTGTTCCTTTTTGAGCAGGCTCAGACCAAAGGGAAGATGTAAAACAAACACTGTAATATTTTCTTATTCTCACAAAATCCTTGTGTGTCTGGACTATCTTTCCCCAAGGATGGCAGCAAACAGGTCCCTCCATAGTGTGTGAAGGGGAAAAGACAGTAACTGTGATGAAGCTCATTTGCATCTCCCACTAGAAAACACCCAAGAACCAGGACACCGGATGGGTTCTTGCACTGCCTGAGACAGTGTGGCAGGAGCAGCTGTGTTTGCCAGCAGAGTTCCTGCACAATGCCCAACAATCTACTGCAGATTCCTAACAGTGAATAAAACAAGCAGGTATTTAGCCAGCTACTACTACTTGCCATAACTTTCTGCCATACTGATAGCCTTGCTGCCCAATGAGCCATAGTTTTACCACATTTTTAATAAACACCTAATTCTTGGTATCTCCATAAAGCACTGTCTTTAAACATGAACTCCTCCCTGCAAGTCACATGCATCTTTTCTCCCCACAGTACAAGGGATTGTGCCTTAGGCCTTGGAAAATGTAGCATCTCAATTTCAACAATGCCAGCAGTATTGTACTCCCACAGGGGAACAGTAGGGCTGACTTTTGCAGAGATGAGGCTCATTATCTGCCTTTATATAGCCCACCCAAAAAACCTCTGAAACAGGCCTCGAGCTTGGCTGTTTGCATACCACGACATTGTTGCTATGTTGCTGTTGCTGCAGTAAAAGTGATTCTATTTCTTTTTCAAGAAATGGCAGAAGTGACTTCCCCTCTAACCTCCCCCTCTCTGTTTCCAACAGATGGAACAACAATCCTCCTGTTCTTGGTAGGAGATATGGGAATTAGCAGTCATCTAATCAGGGTCATCAGGGAATGTGCCATGATACTTGAACTAGAGCATCATTATTTTTTGCTGTACTGTTTGTAGCTAGAAATCCTTTTGGCAGTGGCTGTTTTTGTGTTTGTAGCTGAAATTTTAAATTCCTTCCATCCACTCAGTTTCCATTAGCAGCAGTAGAAGCATTCACAGGTTCCTGAGAAGCCTGTCAGTTCTTTGCAGATCTGATAAAGTTTTCATTGATGTCTCTTGGAGATTTCACCTTCATTGGTGCATGGGCATGTTCTAGAGGATGAAATAATGGAAAATCTCATGATCAAAAATATTAAATTCTACATGGTGTTTACAGTTTTTAATACTGAAATATAATTTGAAAGGAAAAGACAGTATTTGCACTTGTCAGCTACAGGGAATCTATTACTTTGAACCTGTGAACACAAAAATAGGTGTTAACCCATTATATTTCCTTTCTGGTAGAATTCATTCCATTTGTGACAGGCAGGTTTTCATTTGTGCATAACACAGAGCCATGACAAAAATTAAGTAATTTTGATGGGTTAATTTTTTTTCAGCTTTAGGTTTGTGACTTCCAAGCATTTCTGAACATGATGTATTGTTACAGCCGTGTCAGTGGAAGTTAAAAGAATTTAATGCCCTCATTTGTTCTCAAAGAATTCAGATTTTATGTGATATGAGATCTGTAATGATGCTGTGCATTAAAACAAAAGTGCAAGGAGATTCCTCAGGATGCAATTCCTTTACAGCTCACTGCCTCTCATTGATTTGAAAGGCTGCTTCACACATTATAAATGGATTTCGACCATAGCAACATTGCATTCTCTACTACTAAAAGCTGGATTGCCTATGCAGTGGCAGCTCTGTGGCTTGACAGAATGACTGACCTTGGGTGTGAATCCATATGTCAACTCATTACAAGAGGATAACATGCATACTGAAATAGCAGAAGCTAAGTTTCTTGTCAAGAAATCCTTTGACTGATAAAGGACAGAGAGATGAACTCATCTGTTTTTAATGATCCATCCCCAGTGGAATGGTAAAAGAGAGAGAGGACTGACTGGCCACTGAGGGGAAGGAGATCAGGGATATTATTTTGTGTGGGTGCCTCTTCAGCTATCACTTATTTATAATTCACAGTAGGACTCTTATGAAATGCTGTGAAAACACAGACTTTTCACCAAATATGTACATCTCACTTGTCTGCTTTGGTAATAGTATAAACACTGCATGGGGGCAGGAAAAAACCACAGAAACAAACAATTTCATATTCTAAAAAAGAGGTCCAAAATATCTTGGCAGTGACCAGCTTGTCGTTTACTGCTTCTCTTGTCCCTGCCAGCACTTAAATTAAGCTGGACTAGAATCAAATCAGTTCTATCACCACCCTGCTCTAACCTTTGGTTAAGCTGATAATTTTCAACTTGTTAAAATGTTTAATCTGTGTCAAAAATACATCACACTACACTTCTTGGCACATTTTTGTGACTGGTGAATAGGACCCTATTTTCTTGCATGTTTATAGAATATTAATTCTATAGTGTCTTTATGAGACACTTGGTGCTGTCAGTTGCCTAATGTAGAGACGCAAAACATTTTTTCTCCTCCTGAGAAATGTGATTTATTAGATTCTTATCCAAATAGAATGCCTTTTCAATAGTGCCAAACGTGCACCATTCAAGAGAAACATTCATGAGAGAATATCTTCACCACTGCAGTCCAGCTGGATTGAGTCTGCTGTCTGTGACTCAATTCATTTCCAACACCTCCTTTTAGATAGATGAAAGAAATGTCTGCATGTGTTTAGTCTTTTTGCTCAGTGTTGTCATTGGTGACATATTTGTGAGTACCTGATGGCCACACTAAATAACTGAATAATGGCCACAGGCCAGAAAGAGTTTTAAGACTTTCCCCAGAGGAATTTACTACTTTATGTGACATGCTATAATTTCATCCACTTCTTAAGAAATTTAAAAATGTATGAAAACAATTACTTCATTGTTCTCTTTTAAACTTCAGGTGAAAATCAACAAACTATTTCACTAAACTGGTTAAAAAATAAAGTGAGATTTCAGCTATCCAGTATACCATGTACCCAAAACTATAAATTTTTTATAGTTATTTTTATTAGTGTCATACAGCTCAGATAATCACATAAGAAGTAGTATGAAAAAAATGGGAGAGAATATTGCATCCTATCAAAATACAGCAAAATGTTAAATAAGTTGCATTTTCTATTTGTTTCAATATTTTTTTATTGGTGAAATTGAGTCACAGAGGAATATATGATAGTTTTCCTCTTTTGAAAGCTGTCAGCTCATGCTTAACACAAAAAACTGGCTGGAGAGGAGATCTATTTTGGCTGTTATGTGGCATTCAGTATTACCTGACCTCAAAACACCTTTTGGAGAGGAAAGAGAAAAAAAAAAAACAAGACCAAGAGGCATCATACTTCATACTAGACAGACTTTGAAAAAAAAAAAAAATATTAAATCAAGCTTACAAGGGTGAAGAATATGGAACAATTATCAAAGAAAGAGTTACAAAATATAAAATGTCAAAAGTATCTGTCTATTCCCCTGACTATAACTCCAGCTCTTTCATTTGTTGCTACTTCATCTTGCCTGCAGCTTTCTTCTTAGGAGATAGATTGGAAGCAGATTTCAGCATCTCTTCCTCTTCTCACTTCTCCAGTTCAGGTGTCCTTGTGCTCCTGCTTTCACACTTGAAGCTGGATTTGATGCATATTTGCTAGGGGCATCAAGGAACTTCTTGAAAGCATTTACTGAAAACTTTCTAGGGAAAATTACTTCCTTAAACTGTGGACATGATTTGAGGATAAACCTTTCATAAGGTTCTGGTGCAGGACTTTATTAAAAAAACCACCCCACTAAGCCATTTAGCCATGATGAGAAGAGAAAGCAGAGAGGAAGATTCTGCTTCTACTCTGTAGATTGTATTTTTGCTGTGTGTTGTGTCTCTACCCAGCAGAAATATGAATATTTTATCAAATGCCATGATTTTTTTTGTTGCAAACATTGCTATGACTATTTGTGAAAGAAACAATAAATCAGAGGCAAACTTATCCAATTCATTATCGTGTCACGGTTTCACTTTTATCATTGGGAAGGTGGATTTGGGTTCTTTTTAAACAAGTTTTCAAGTGCTTAGTCAGGTTGTTGTGGGTTTTTTTTGGCTTTTATTTTAACATATATTCCTGATGTCTAAAATCCTTGCCAACTTGTACAGAGCTGTTACCAAATTTTTGTTACTAGAATATGTAGGAGAGAAGAATAGTGAGTAAAGAGCCATTTAGAGCCATTTGTGGTCCCAGATTTTGTTATTGTTGTTGTTTTGTTTGTTTGGGGTTTTTTTTGGCTTTGTTTGGGATTTTTTTGTTTGCTTATGTGTTTTTTGTCGTTTTTTTTGTTGTTGTTTTGTTTTAATAATACATAAAATTTTCAGGTTGTCAATGATAAACAGTGCTGCTTCAAATATTCTGCCAGCTAGAACTCCTTTTGAATAGGGATACTCTAAAAGAAAGCCCTTTCATCATTTCACTTTTTAATAAGAAAGTGAGGTTTTTGCTTCAAAAATACTTCATCTTAAACTGGTATTTTGTATGTCATTTTCTTTCCTCCAGTGCAGATCCTTTTCTGTTTCCATCAATGTTTTATGAGAGGGGATGGGAAAAAGACATGGAGAATAATTTTATCAACACTTTCACAGCTTGACAAGGAATACATATTAGAGAAAGCAGCGAACAACTTGTTAGGTATGAAACAGCAATAAGACATGAAATTCTCTGCTCCACTCCTGTCATTCTTGTCCAAGGATATTAATAGAACCTTCTCACATGTATTATACAAAATTTATGCTTAAGAAATGAGGTATTCTGTTGAAAACTGTATTCCTATTTTTTTCTCTGTAATTCCCTCACCGTTACAGCTCCTCCCAGTGTGAAGCTGATAGATGCTCATATTATGTTTGCATGAAATTGACTTTTAGAGTTAAATTTTAGCAGTATTTCAAATCTAGTTCCATTCTTATTAACTCAATTTTGCTTAAAAGGGTGATATTTGACTAAAAGTTTTCATAGGTGCTTTCTGATTTATTTGCTTTCTCTGGAAACTATGAAATTATTAAAATGTGAAGATTATTTTGTGGTATATACCTATTTCTGACATATGCTGTTTGTAAGTGAAACAACAGAGCATCTGGGGGTAGAAAATAAAAATTTGGGCCACAAAATCGTGGGAAAGATTCTTACCTATTGTGATGATAATAAAATTTTATTTTGCTTAATCAAAAATCTCTCCACGCATTTGACTGTGGGGGTTTTTGGTTGCATTGTGCTTGTATGACTCCATGTATTTTAAGCTAAACAGGTAGGTGAGTACACACTTATGTGAACCACATAATGAGGGTCATGTTGTGAGGAGAGTGTTTGTATTCTCTGATCTTCTTTTTAAGGTACCTGATCATGGGCATCAATGCTGTGCTGGGATCATACCTAGAAAACAGTTCCTGTGGGGCATGTTTGGGATGCAGGCTCTGCCCTTCTTCCTGGGTGCCCCCAGACTTCTGCAGCACATGGGAAATGGGGGCAATTCAGTGTCAGGAGTTCTGAAGAGCCAGCCATGAGTGCTGCCCTGATGATTGAGATTATCAGGTAGCACTGAGCAAGGAGAAGGATGGCTGTGAGTGAAGAGTTCAAAGAAAATTCTGAAACTTCAGTTATTTTTAAATCCAAATAAGAGCCTCTTGCTCTGTCTTTGGTGAGAAGCCTTAAGTGAATAGGATCTATTTAAATACCTACTGAACTGAGCAGAATGTCACCCAGATGAAATCTTTACATTTTTCTGAACAGAACAGGCCCCTACAGTGTAAATTTCAGCTTTGAATTTTCTTTTTTTGCCCTCAGATACTCTCCTTAGATTTTTTCAGTACACATGCAGCATACTGAAGAGAATAAGAAACACTGACAGTTTCCAAACACCTGACAATTTTTCAAGGAACATGCTTGAATTAACTATGGGCATAAAACAGTTATGCAACTGTGTTCTTGGTAAGAAAAAACTAGGAAAAAGTGAGACTAACACAGGCTCTATTCTTTGGTAATATTTTGGTGATGGGGAAGCTGTCCTTCACAGCTGCCCAAGAAGAGATGGCAGGGCCTGACAGTGAGGTTAATAGCACCCTGCAAGCAGGGAGCAGGTATGATAAATGATGGTTCCTTTCTCACAGTGGAAGGGCAGTCCAGAAGGCTTTGGGAAAGTGAATAGAAACTGGAATAGAATAAAATATCATTTGAACAATCTTCTGATTTTTGGGGAAGGTTTGTTACATTTTGTGTTATTTTTCTTCAAAGCATGGAATGTTCTTAGAATTTTTTCTTTCCAACTGTAGCTTGATTAGAAAAACAATCTTTGCTGCTCTCAGTGAAAATGACTACATGAGAATAATTGCAGGGTTATTCAGGAAAATAACCCACCATCATATTCCAAATAATTTATTTTTCTTTTCATTTTAGAGAGAATGAAGGAGAAACTTCAGTTTTAATTAGAAATCAAGCAAAACCTGGCACACTCCAGATCTAGGTGCATACTAGATCAAGAACAAGGATGCATTTAGATATTTATGCACAGAAATTTATTTCAGTAACTTTTCCAATAAGAATTAATGGAAAGCTGTTTCACAGCTGCTAGGTTTTAGTGTGGTTGACATCTCTGTACTATTGATTCTGAAATATCAATATTGAAAATTTGTGTGCATAGTGATGACTTAGTTTATTTTAGTTCATTAAATCAGAGCTCTTTACCATTTTAAATGGCAGAACTGGAAAATAGGTATGAACTGCATTGTCTACCTTATTAAATGGAATTTATTTAATGTCAATGTCCAGAAATATAGGTCATACTTGAGAACTCCCAGAGAAGGCATACCTAGAAAAATAAACTTTAACATATGTAAGCTTATTGAGCAAAGTCAGGAAAACCATTAACAAACTGAACACAAAAAGCCACACAGGGTAGTCAAGATCCCCTAGTACTTTAGATGGTTTTATTCTTACCTTACACTGAAAAAAACCCAAACAAACCTGATATAAATCTCTTCTTATTAATTCAAGACAGCATTTTAAAGAGAAATTTATTCAAATTTTTCTGCATTTTTTAAAATTTAGTTTACATTTGAAACAAGCTAACAGTGACTACGCACAGAGTAACATAGAAGAGCTGGCTGGGGCTGTCATCCCTACACAGAATATATGAAGAAATGAGGAATAAAATGAATGAGCAGAATAAATGACTTTGTGTTAGTTTTATCAAGGAAGCGTGAATTTGAATAATGACATTCCAGTCACTTTAGCTGCCTTGTTTATATACAGTCATGCACAAAGCTTCCCCTGAAATAAATGAGGCTTTAATTTTTCTTGCTAGCTACATTAATTATGCTGCTTTTATGCTTTTAACTAATGTGACTGTTCCTGTATCAGGTAATACACATCTGTGTTATAAACCAGCATTCACAAATACCTTCATTAGGTGAGCACTTTACAATCATTAATAACAAGTACCACTATGATAATTTATCAGGAGATATCATGCCACAGGGTTCACTGGTTTCCCTGGTACAATGACTACTTTTGAGAGTGGATGTATTGGTTGTTTCCCAGTAAACAGAAGGAAATTGTGGTACATTCAGTTGAAGATGTGGTATGTAGTTGAATATGTGATATGTCGACATAGATGTACTTTTTTTGCCCATGTATGCAAAGCACCAAATCTCTCCAGAATTCTTTGAGAATATGCTGCAGATGTGTTTACCCATCTTTTAAGTTGTAGAGATGAACTGGACATTTTACCTTCTTTGTCACCACTCAAGACAAAACTCTTCATCTTTATCTCCCCTGTTGCAAGCAATAGTTTTGCAAGATTGCAAAACTATTATTAGAGCTTTTCCTGCCTACAATTGTTAATTTTATTATTCAATTGTTATTAAAAACAAAACAAAGCAAAACAAAGTCAAGCAAAACTAAGCCAAACAAAACAAAACAAAACCTTAATTTACTCTAGAGAATAAATCAGGAGTAGAACTATACAGAACAGAGTTAGAAAATGTTTGAAAATTTTAAATTCTGTTTTGGTCTGAGGGTGTTTGAGTGGACATCTGTTGATCCAGGACTCTCATTCATAGTTTGAGAAGGAGGTCACCCTACAACAAAGGACTCCAGTACCTACCAATCAAGCTGAATCCAAAGGAGACTCTCAGAGAGGAAATTTCAGGACCTGAGTACTGCAACCAGATGTACTGGAACACCTAGGAATAAGGAAAGCCAAAAGCATTGATTCCCCAGCCTTAGACAGTTATCCAAAACACATGGCAGAATTTTGCTTGAAATACTGTTTGGATCTTGTAAAGCTGACTTTTGCCAACATAATTTCACATAATTTCTGACTAAACCTAGTCCATAATGGCAAGTATAAATGGTTAGGAAGGTTTTTGCTCCTGGAAAACATTTCAGTTTGACACCTGACTGTAGCCATTTGCGCTCATAGATAGATGCACCATAAACCTGATTGTGGATGCAACATTACTATGAACAGATCTAAATGTTCATGTGCACTGGTAAACAATATTATATGATTATGAGACAGGAAAAATGTCTCTTGTTTCCAGTAAGTAGAGTTATAATTTAATTCAAATTATACACTTAAGATATAAATGCTGGTGAAAAGAAGCATGATGCTATTGGTTTTGCTTAAAAAAATCATGGTGGCCCATTCCACCCTAAAAGCTATAACTTGTTCATTTCTTATGTGTACAGTGAAATATACAATTATAACCACTAAAGTGGGTTATGCCTGTTTATGTGAATTTTTAAAGAAAAGTAGAGAAGCGTACAGTAAATAATTTTTGCAAACTCAGATTCAAAATTCACCTCAACAAAAGTTCTAAAGTACTTCTTGCAGACATATTTTGTTTATCTGCTGTCACTGCTATCATTCCTTCGGTACAAGAGAAATTTGCTTTCTGAAGAGTATGGATAGTCTAGGAAAAGTTCTTGCTAAATACCTTCTCAAAGGACTTTATTAAACATGACAAGAATATAGAATAAGAAGTTATAATCCTGTTAGTTTGATTCTTTCATGTGATGGACGTGGGACACAAGGCACAATTTTAAAGCAACATATTTTCAGTTTCTTAATTCCTTTGTTATTTTTTTTGTGGTTACTCATATGAGACTGGTTCTCAACCATATTGGAAACCACTTTATATTTCTCTAAGCAGCTTTTTTATTAGGAAGGCCATGATTCATTGTGTTTCTTGAAGGAACATTTCCTTAATCAATAGGAATTATAAAGAAAGGAGGCAAAAATACCTGTCAAATGGAGTAAAAGGTCAGAAATTTTTTAGACCAAATTAAGAAGCATATTTTTTATAGGAGGCTTGGTTTAGTTCTCTCCTTATTCATAGAACATCCTAATTATTGAAAAATCTGATTAATGCTACCAAATTTTCTTGCTATATGTACATATACATCCAAAAAGATTCTCTCTTCTCTTTCACTTTCGTCCTTTCAGATCAGCATTAGTTCTGAAAAAAATTGGGCATCTATGTCCATTTAGGTGATTATGTATTTCATAACTGCATAATTAATTCTTAAATTGGAAATATTCTTTGATCATAAAAAATATGTCCTGGGAAAAGAAATTTTCTTTCTGATTTGGTTGTTAAGTTTTTCCCATTTTTTCCCAATGTATCCATTGATAACATTATGTTTGCTAAAGGATATTAATCTAGATCTATATCTTCAAATTTTAAAAGGTGATTTTACAAGACAGAACTTAAATTGTATTTCAGAAAACAATCCACAGAAACTATCAGTAAAGGTTTATTTTGGTTTTTTCTTCCCCATAGCTGGGAAGCTGACTACAAACATCTGTGCTTGAATTTTTCAAGGGTCTGTTTTAGTAATGGTCACTGGAGTGGTATTCAACAGTATAGGATTTCAATACCATTTGTGATTCCCTCTCCTTTCCTAACTCTTTACCTGACTTTATTGGTCTTTACATCACAGTCAATTGTTTGAATCTAAGTATTTTTTTACTATGTTCAATACACATAAGCAGTAAACCTCACTCTCAGAAAGAAATTGTCTTACTCTAGCAGTGATTATATCAAATCTCAAGTTCAAAATTAAGGATGAAAAAGATTGTCCAGTTTCTCCATACAAACTGTCTTCTGAATTTCTAAGTTGCTGGTTAGTACTATTTGCTCCTGTATTTACAAGCCAACATAATAAAATTACTAGATATTTCATGTCAGGAAATAGGAAACAATTTTCCTCTGGGCAGATGGGAGAAGATCATTAGGGAAGTGACTGCATTCACTTTTGGATAACAAACTGCACTTCAGCAATTCAACGCATTACTGGCAACCTTCTTATCTCCCACTCTTTTGCTGATACCCTGAGACATATGGTCCTTTGTATAGAAGTGTAAAATGTGCTCTATTTTACAGGTGTCTCACATATTTATTGTACAGAAGATAATAGTGCAGATGTTCTGGAGAATGTTTTTGAGTTCAGTCCCTATTGAATTGTTTCCCACAGTTGCAGGAGACTGGATCTGGTGGCTGATAACAGTCTTTTCAAGCCTTGAGTTTCATGTCTTGAGGCATTAAGGAATTTGGGTATAGAAAATAAGAATACCTGGGTACATGTTCTGCCTAGGCAACACGCAAGATTACAAAAATGAAATTTTACAGACCTTTATATCTTACTGAATGTGAACTCTGATAGCATTTAAAAGTGCAAGGTTTTGATCCTGCATCCCTTGAGTGCAGCATTGCAGCATTTTCCTGTTGATATTTATAAATATTTTTCAGAATAAAACAACATACTTTTGTAGGTGTTGTTTCTCCTGCAAACACTTTAGCTGTTGGAACAAAGTAACGAGCATTTTTAGCCTCCAGCCATCTAAACATTTTAAACATAGATGGGAATATCTGAAGCATATCTGTGATTGTTCTGGACATTTCTTATATACAACAAAATCAGTAAGAGCTAAGACAAAAAGAGAGCCTTGGGGCACTGAATAGTAATGTTTAGATTGCAAGGGATATTAGAAAGCAGACAATGTCAGAATTCTGTTTCTGTACTTTCCAGCATAACATTGCAGGGAGGACACTCTTCTATAATGCTTGCAGGAATTGTCTGATAGTGTTTAAGGGTGTATAAATCCACTGACAATATATAAAAATGAATGGGAATATTTAACAGCTGAGTGAAACATCTGAAATTCCTTTTATCAAAGTCAATACTGAGTTTTCTCTCCTTTCATTTAACAATGAGATTTCTTCACTGGAATTAAAACAACACAACTTTAGCCTTGCAAATTTTGCAGAAACTGCTTGTATGCCTAAAAACTACTGAGATTTTCTGGAAGAAAAGGAGGGAGAAAGCTGGAATCAGCTGTCTGTTTTGGCAAATGTTAAGAACTAATTAGTGAGAAAAGCCTCTGCCTGAATAAAGGTCCAAATGAGACCATATGCAGAAGTCAACAATACAGATTTTATTTAACAATAAATGTAGATAGAGAGATAGAAAGGAATAGAAAAGGGAGATAGAGAGACAGAAAGATCAAGAAGAAGAATATCACCACCCATGGATCCAGAGGCATGCCACTTCACATTCTTCTTCTAATGCCAATTATGCCCCATGTTCAATCTTTTTCTAAGTTGGTTTCTTGAGTTGACGGGCTGCAAATCCTCATCACAATCTCCCCCTGCCAGAATTACCTTTTACCCATCAAAGCAGATTTCAGAACAGTTGTTAATTTGGCTTTCCATTTTTTTTTGACCAGTGATACACTTATAAGTACTTGCTTCCCTACACTGCTTGCCCCAGTGGGAGTTTTTGTCTGGATGCATTAACCAGGATGAGCTAACCAGATCTAGCCTCTCCCAGATCCTGAGTTATCACCACCCTGCTGCTCCATGCTGTGCTTATCTCATGGCAAAGCCCACAGGGACAGGCAACCATGCTCTTTAGCAAACAAATCACAAACAGTCTCCTTAACTCCTAGCATATGGATTTTCAAATTTTCTTGTAAGAAATACACAAAGGGAAAACATTCTTTTCATTTGAAATTAAGTCCAAAATTGCATAATTCTTGCTGAATTCTAGAAGGCAAAGAAATATTTTTTTGGTTCATAAATGATTTAGACAAACACATCTAATACTGTCATGCAGTGAATTTTCCTATAAAAACCTGGGTCTTACTAAAGTGACAGATATGACTTAAAATATTCTGCTACTATTACCTGCCTCCTTTTCAAAAACACTGATGAAAGTCTGCAAGTATGGCAAACAGGATGCAGACTGAGTGGATCTTACCCCACCTGGGGCAATACTGTCCACTGAGTCAGTGCCCCATGATAGAGACCCTCATCATTCCAGTCCTGCTGGCTAAATACATGCAGTGGGAGGAAAACTTGGCAAGCAGTGAAGTTTAACCTCTTTGTCTCTTAATTTCATGGAAATGAGCAAATTCAGTCAGATTTAATCTATGAATGATTGGTGTTTCTTATATGACCTTCTGAGATGTCTTTATTTAAATACTGATGTAAAAGACCCCTCAAATTTTAATGTATATAAAAAAATCATCAACTAATAATGTATCTTAGCCATTGTACTATTGAAAACCCAATGAAAATCAAACCTGGATAGTAAATATTGTGTATCTCAAGGGTTTCTTATTTCTAGCTATTTTAAACAGCAGTGAAATGCAATCTTTATGATGCATGTCAAAAAAATATGCTTAATACTTGTATGATGTACGGAGGTATTCTGAATCATACTTCAAATCTGATGCAAATGTTAGTGAAAAGTTCAAAATAATAATATCGTTGTCATAATAAATTAATGCCACTTACTGACTTGAAACTAGAATGAAACATCTGCTCTATAATGGGAAATATTTAGCACCGATGTTTTGCTTTCAGAAGTTTACTTAAGATTTTAATTGGAATTTTATACCTACTGACTTGTAGGATATAGCTCAAGATGAGATTTCTGAAATAGTATAGAATATAATGAATGTTAATGCAAAGAAAGTAAAATAAATTTTAAAATGCTAATATTTGCTGCAAAAGATATATTATGTTCTACTCCTTTGCTCCTTTTCTTTCATTTCATTGGTTGTATCTCCAGATATGTCCTTTTGTCCTTTTAGTGTTCTTGACTTATTCTACCTACCCTCCTTTCCTCTTGGTAAAAATGCATAGAAAAAAAAGTATTGAAAAATCTTTTTTATCAATTAATTATTTTCCTTTGATTTCATTAATATTTTCATTTTTATCTTTAACATTTCTAAGCCTTTATATTTGCTATTTTTTATAATTCTCTCTTGCATTTTTCTCATTTGTCTAATGTAAATAATATTATCTGCCACTACCTTTCTCTAATATTCTCCCTTTCCTTCTTTTTTTTCTGTTTTTCCCCTGTCTTTTCCTACTTCTCATCCTCCCTCAATCTGTTGTGTTTCTCTGTGCTTTTCTTTTGTTTCCTATCATGAAACAATCATTTATCTGCTTCCAACAAATCATCATCTAAAAGCTGGATTTTATAACAGTGTTCTGAATCTACATCACTGGCAACAAAAGCAGAAGTTGCAATGCCATTGCTTTCATGTTATATTCCTGTTGGTTGTGGACTGTAGAGCAAGAGAATGCTTTTATTTCAAAAGCTAATATTTGTATTGCAGTGGAGCACAAACACCTCATTCTTGGATAAGAAGCCTAGGACAAGTATTTGGATTACTAAGTATGGGACAAGTACAGAATGAGAAAAAAATTAGAAAATAAGAGGCAATAACATTATTTTTCTGCAGGAACTCTTATTTTGCTCTATGGTGGATCATGCTTGGGAGTGATTAAAAGAAATATTCAGGGAAATGGATGAAATATATTCAGATGTTCAGATGCAATCACAGATTAAAGTGTGATTCACATTTCAAGATTCTGTTGTCATTCAAGATGGTACTTAATAAGAGCAATGCATTGAGGTCAAGATGAAGCTTTGTAGTCAACATCACTGAGAAGAGCTTTTTAAGTCTTAATTTGTGTATAATTGTGTCTGAATAGCAGCTTCTTTTTTTAATGTCCTTTTTTTCCCTCTGATTTACTAATAGTGCAGACAAATGATGAATGTGAATCTAGTGCTGTGTGGAAAGCAGAAAGACCTGGAAATCACCAGAGAATTGAAGATATTTCTTCATTCACTACATTTTCTTTGCAGAGGCAAAGCTTATTTACTGCTTTTAAAAATTAATTTAATACATGTAATGTACCCCATTCCACAGGTCACATGAGTTTTTGGAAACTCTTTAGAAGAACACATAGATCCATCACTTTAATATGCAAAAAAGTTAATTACAGACAGATAATAAGGAAGAGAGATATGACCCTGGATATCTGGCCGGTCATTCTTTCCAGTCATTGCCCAAAGAAAGAGGGAGCTGGGTGGGATGACCTGTTAGGTAATGCTCATGCCTTCACAATCAGCTGGAGAGCAAGCCTGCCCTGGTCCTCAAGTTCTCGAGTTCATGTGGCAGCTGAATCAGGGGACATGCAGGACCCATAGAGCTCCTCCTTTCCCAGGTCCAGCTCACTGCAAGGCTGAGCACATACTCCCAGTAGAGGCATGCACAGCATTAACATGGCCAGGTGCACAGACTGACAAAAGTGTGCCTTTTTAGCACTGCTCTCATCCCAACATGAGCGGCACAGACTGTTCTTCTGCTCCAGTTTATCAGGATGGGAGGCAATAGTGCAGCTAGCTACCTGTTGCATAGCTACCTGTACCTACTTAATCCTCTTCTTAGCAAGTCCCTAAGCCACAGCTTCTCTGAGCTGCCAAAAATGGGCACACAGGACCCACCAACTTGTGGTGTTTCATTCTTTCTTCCCTTGGCCAGCCAGTGTGGCCAGCTTTTCCTTCATACTTGCTCTCTCACAGCCACCTTGTTCCCTTCCTTTCCTTACCTTTGACTCTTCTCCTTAGCATCACCTAAGAAGTTTCTCACATCCTGCAATCCCCTGAAAACATCTTTTGATAAGTTTCATGCAGTGGCCCAGACCTCTGCCACTATCAAGTCCCATGCTCATTGAGACAGCGAGCTCCTTCAGTTGCGTGCAATTAGAGAGAGAATGCTCGAGTCAGGGGCAACAGTCCCATTGTGTGGTCTTAGAGATTAACCATTCGATAATTTAACAAAAATTACTCTCACATGTCAGGTAGAATTCATTATTTATTAATAACAGACATAGATAAGCTGCACAGATAGTTTATGGTACTCACACCTGAGGAGAGAAGGGGCACACCTCTCTTGAGACATCTTTTATAGGAGAGAGTTGTCTCATATACTCCTATACACATAGTTTTCACCTCTAAAGGCTGTATCACTTCATTCACTATAGATATAATTTGAATGAATGGTTTTAAGATGTCTTTAACATGGCTAAAAAGATACTACAGCCCTCATATTATGTAATATACATAGGTATTAAAAAGGTAAGTAAATAAGAAGTAAACAATTTACTGATTAGTATTCCTATGAGGAGAAAAAAATTGATATTTGTAGTTAGCATAGTTTTGGTTGTTGGGATATTATACTACCACCAGTTATTTTGTAATAATATGTCAAATATCAGAAAAAAAAATTTATTCATTTTTTTCTAAACAAGTTATCTCCATGAAATATTCAATATTGTTTAATTTCTGCTTTTTATTTAGGCCAGGAGGAATAAAATAAATGAAATTACAATTATACAAGTAAATGTTATTTCAAACCTTATAGCAGCAGGAAATAGCTTCATAACAAAATTATGTAACAGCTGCTATCACTAGTGATCAGCTTGAAAATGTTTTCTCTCTGTTTTTCATTTATCAATAAGAGTTATTTCATAGCAATGTCTTCAACAGGTTGTGAAGTGAGGAAGAAATAAAGCAGACAGGGTACCCATGTAAATATGGAAGTGGTGAAACAGTCTATGTTCTTTTACTTTGACACAAAAATGTCTTTGGTCCTTTGTACAGTAAGCCAGTTGTCATCTATTTGTTTTGTTTTATTTCTGATCACTAGACTGATAAGATATTGTTCAGGCCCAAATGAAATAAGCCCTTGCTTTACATTGCACCAATATTTGAGAAAGACTGAAAGTTCCAAGGCAATTTTGTCATCCTTAAATTCTATGCATGGTATGGTAGCTGCCTAGTTAAACTAGCATAATTATGCAGTTAGGATTGCTGAAAAGTCATTTGGGTTTTTTGGGTCAGTTAAGCTAGGGAAAAAACCCAGGAAATAAGTATTATCTAAGCAAACAAAAAAAAAAAAAGAACATTTTCCAAAGAACTAGAGAAAATGGTGTGTACTGGGCAACAGTGCAAATATAATGTGATAGAATGAGGAGGATGTTAATGCATATCTTTGGAGACCTATCTGTTCGCAAACAGTGACGTAATGTGTGGAGAAAATTATTTTGCCCACAAACTTCTGAATACAATAAATTCTATAAATAAAAATGCTAAAGGAAGTAAAAAGCTTATGTAAGTCCAGGATTAGTAGAATTCATTTTAGAAAAGGAGTCAGTTTGATGATAAGTCTTGGTATTTAACAGGTACAACCAGGTATTTATGACTCTTTGCCCCAGTAGTTGTTTCTCAGTCCATGGACAGCTCTGATTTGTGTAAGAGAAAGTCTTTATGTTATGATGCCTGTACTCCTCTTTAAACATGCTGCTCTCAATAACGTGTAAATAGATCTTGTTGATTTTCCAGCAAGACATACCTCAGACAACCTTTGAAGAGGTTGGCTCAGCTGCTAAGATACCATTCTAGCTGTGGCTGTGAGAGGAATTTTCTATTTCTAGATAACCCCCTTACATCTGGGAAAAATGCACAGTAGCATTTTGGCAAAACCATTTATGTTCACATGCTTTTCCTTTTTTAATAATTTAAAAATCTATTAATTCTACTCACCAGCTTCCAGCAAAAGTCAGAAATATGTTGTCATTTTCTTTATTTTGTTGTTACTAACTTAATATTTCCCACAAAATTCCTGAGTAGCGTGTTATTTTACTTTTGAGAAGCAATATTTGTGCACTCCTGCAGCTGTTTTCTCACTGGAGATGGAAAGAGATAAAGATTCTATATATACTCTAAGAGCAAATAACTTGTTTCCCTTTATGTACATTTTCAGTCTAGAATAAATAGAATTGAGCATAACGGAAGGAATTTATAACTTCATATATCTACAGTAACAAGACCTAGACTACTAGGACCTTGCATGATCTAGACTGCACTTCTTACATTTTCCTATGCCAGATCATTTTGCCTTGGAGCCTTGAAAAAATTAATTTGCCCCAGACAAATTAACCCATCCTAATAACATTACAGCAGATCTGGTGAGACAAAAAATTCCATGTTCATTAAAAAAAAGAAAAATTAATCATTTGCAATTCAGCCATATTTTAGTAATTGCTATCACTTATATTTGCAATTCAGCCATAGGGACCTTTCTCTCGCCCTCCTCTTTCAGCCTCTCCCCCAGCCTGTTTTTTATTTATATTGAGTGGTTCTTTAAATGAAGAGTCAGAGATGGCAGCATGTCAGGAGAAAGGATATGTAAATAATAAGCCCAAATATTCCTACAGTCCCTGAGGAACAGAAGCAATCAAAGACATTGTTTCTGATTCACTCAATTAAAAAGATTCTAAGCAAAGGTTACTGGGTTGAGAAAGCAGCCAGGTTGAGAAATGCTTCAGAAAGTTCTAGTTACAAAGTGACAATACAGAAAATATTACATATGGAAATGAAATCAAATATGCAAGCACATAAAGAATTGGTTCACCTTTAAAAACAGCCATTTCATTGCCTGCATCAGAAAAACACCCTCCAAAATATGAATTCCCGTTCTGACATACAGTCCTGGCTAAAAGTTCAAGGAATCTAGCATCCCTGAAACAAGGTAGGATATCACAGAATTGCAGGAAAATTCAGGTTATCAGAGATTCCTGATACTCATCAAGCCCAAACACTTGCTCAATGCAGAACTAATTCAAAGTAGATCAGTTTGCTTAAGACTTTGAGGTCAGTTTTGAAAAAATCTCCAGGAGCCTCCGGAAAATAGCCTCCTGTACAAACACTTGCAACTGGATCATATATTTTCCTTTTTCTCCAGGCAGAATTGCCATGCTACATTCAGCCTATTTCCTCTCTGTTTTTTAGTGCATCTCAGAGAATAGTCTGATTCTGTCTTTCCTATTCCCCCACTTTCTGCAGCAGGTGAATACAGAGTAATTTATAAAGTCACAGATTGAGCACACATGTAGGCAAGTTTTATAGACATAACCTGGAAGGGCTGTGTGAAAGCTATTCTGCTTTCCCAGCCCCACCACGGTCAGAAGAGGATTTGTGGTGAATATTTTGCAATTATCAAGAAGAATATTTTAGCGTCCCCTCAAATACACCCTAGCATCCTCCAGTTACTCTTTCCCAATTATACCATTTCACTAACCATTGAAGAAGTTTTTTTCTCCTCCTCCTTTCTACTACACAACCATAGCATATAAAATATTGTCCTGTTTTTTGTCTCAAGAATTACATGACCATCATTTTTTTGAGTCTCATGTGATCATGATTATTTGTACCTGAAATAATTTCAGTACTGCCTTGGAGCAAAGATTCAGCTGGCATAAGTTTTTCTCACAGCAGACTGCACGATAGAGCTGGCTCTGGTGTTTCTGATTTCCCAGCCTGCTTGTTTGACTAATTAGATGTTGGGCTCTGTAGATGGTTTTGAAGTTGTTTATTCCCTATCTAATGACATTACATGTGTCACAGCAACTGGTAATGTGAGGTGCTCAGCTTAGAAAATACACAGGAAACATCTGGGGTTAGACACTGCCAGTCTGCAGAGAGCCTTGTTTTTTCTTCACCAAAATAAACCATCCTAGAAAGGGAATAAAAGGAAGAGATAAATAAAAACATATTAATACTCAGGCATCCATTACATAGATTGCTAATACATGTTCAATATCTCAGAGAGAGGAAACAAAGGCACTGCTTCTGCTTGTGCACATCTTCCCCTATTCTACAATGTTGACTTGAAGAATTTTATTTAATTTTGATCAGTATCTACTTTTTCATTTCTAGAAGATATCCTAGTAGTCTGTACCTAAAAGTAAAGGTATATTTGTAATAAAGAAACAATAGCTTTGGGTTTTCCAGTGGATTCTAGATTTATTTCATACTTTCCTCGTAAAGTGGTTTTGCATTCCAAATGATCACATCTGGCAGCTGCCCAAGTAAAAGAGCCCTGCCAGCTCAAAGACACACTGCCAGAACATTAATATTCATGTTGCATTTTGGTCTTCTCATTTGTGTCCTTAACTCTCTGAGACACAGGAAGGTCCATGGGGAACACTGATGTGGGAGCTTCAACCAGTTGTACATCAGAATTTCATTAAAAAAACAGAGAAGAATACAAATTTTAAAAGCATAAGCCCACTACTGCCCTTAGAGAGGTTTATTAAATAATAGCTAGCAAGCATCAAGTGGGACTGTAACCCAGAAGTTGCTGAAGCTGTTGACTATCCTAACCTTAATCCAGAAGAAAGCTAGGATTTTAGGTTTGTGCTACAGTTTTTGGAAGATGCTTGAGAAAATGTCATCCAGTTCCTACAGACATCTGTAATGAAGAAGGTGAAATATGTTTCACTTTCCAATTGAAAGAAACTCACAAGCAGATCTCTTTTCATCCCATCAGAGGTTATGTTAGATGAACTTAGGGTGAAATAGTTTATGAAAGCAGATTCCAATACACATATTCTAAATGAAATTTATTGGAAAATATATTATTTATATTGTAAAAATGTATTTCAAAATACTTTTTTTATAATATAATAATTTGGGAAAAAATATTTACGTGTGATGTTATTAGCATTCCCAAACTTTATCCTTGCATCCTCCATACCTTTAAGAATACCTTTTGTTATGTTCTCTGTAAAATGCAAACCATTATGTAGTAGCTAGAGAGTGGTTAGAAGAATTTTTTATGTCCCTTATATGAAGAACAGTGGTCCAAACCTTCAAAGTGCTCCTAGAACTCCAGTTAAAACTGAAGGTAATTGCAAAAGATCCTCTAGTAAAATAACATAGGTATGGAGAAAGCTTACAGTTATTCTCTCTTCATTCTAAATAGACTATTTTCTAACACACATATTGGAAAAAAAAACAAGATTGACCAAATATTCCTTGATTCTTACTCCTGTATTCCTATCACTTTAATTCCTTATTGTTTGTCAGTTCACTTCTTACTGTTTGTCTCCTTTATATAGAGATAAAATATTTAGCTACTTTAACTTCTTGCTGTAGTTATAAAAAGAAAAAATAAAATAAACTAGCTTGTTGTGTAGAGAAAAGTTTGGAAAAAGATTTTGATCACAACCATGATTCGCTTTAACTGAAAAGTGGCTAGTAAACAAAAATTTGAGAAATGGGACCTGACATGTCACCAAAAAGAAAAAAATTCCAAGATCTTAAAAAGATTTTGTCAAAATACAAGCAGCGGGCTGTAACTAAAACGGCATTTTGGGAGATTAACCTTTTTTCGACTTCAAAATTTTGGAGAGATTTAGCTATCATTGACAAAGAGAATTATAAAAAGCATTGGACCTTTATTTTAGCAGAGGGCAAAAGGATAGGTCAGTGTACGGACAGCTTCTAGGAGAAGGTAACAGTCCCTCTGAGCTTGGTTATCTTTTCTGCCCAACAGAATAAAGCAGGGATTTTTATGACAATTTAACCTTTTTCAATCTTCATGAAGAATGCACAGCAAGTAACCATTAACTTTTGGAGCTTATGCATCACAGAATATCAAGTATTTTTGAGGATGAATAAACCTCTGCTATGTTTTAGATTTTTCATCTAAAAATGCAGTGGATGAGCAGCTCCTAAGGCATACACAAGAGCATAGCATTTGCCCAATATTGCTGTGACAAATTCAGCTTGTGTTACAAAACAAAGAATTTAAAGAATCCATTCCAGACCCCCCCCCAACTAGTTTGGAAAAGCAACTTGGTAATTTCAGACTATTTGCACAGGCAATTTTTATTCAGTGCTGAAGATGTAAACAGTAAGGACCCATTTGCACTTGTACTGTTTTGGTCAGTCACCAAAGAACACCTTCCCATTGCACTCTTGGGGAGAAGCCCCAGTACCAGATTTCTTCTGGATTTTTTAAATCAAGGAAATGTATTGTTTACCTTATTAGTAGCACAACTTTTTACATCAACTGATAGAACAGAGACAGAAAAATCTAGGAAAGGCTAATGATAAAGAGTCTTTCTCTAAAGGCACATACTAATATGCTGTGGATTTACCTACAAAACCACAGGAATGACTTGACTCCTCTCAGACACATATGCCTTTGAAATTATTTATGTACTTTCAGATATTCATGGCATTCTCTTGACCAAGATCTCATTTGCTTATCTTGAAATATTTTTTCCAGAAGAAGTCTGACGCTTGTTTTCCTGTACTAGGTTGCACTAAATAGATAAATATTTTCTCTTTGGCTACATAAAACTGACTAGTAAGTGTTATTCTTCTGCTGCTATAGCACTTTGTGGGAGTAATGAACAAAGTGATTGATTTTTTTTGTCTAGTTGGTGGCAAATGAGAAAATTATGGCATAGCAACCATATTTTAAAATAGAGTGATTTTTCCAGTCCATTTCCAAGCTCTGTGCACCTGTATTATTAAAACAAATCCCTATTGAGTAGACCTACTTATGCATCATAATTTGGTGTCTCTAGTGCTCAAATCTGATCGTTGCCATTTCTTTTTGTCTCAATACCATGGCTGCCCTGCTGCTCAGGCAGTCCACAGAAAACTGTAAGACTGAAATTCTGGCCTGCAGCTACCTGATTTTTAGTTATGAAGGAAGAAGAACCTTTACTTCATTCTAAAAATGACAATATTTTTCATTTTCCCTTAAAATGGCATGCAAGTAGAACAAGACAACTACAGTGGTGGGCGACAGCTATGAATGTGGTATAGCTAAGAAAGTGCAGCACCACAACTCCATTTCAAAACCAGTACAGGTATCAGATGTGCTAAAATTGGAGCAGGTTATATTTACAAAAACTTAATTAACCAAAGTATACTTTTTCAAAAACTTGTCATTGACCTCATTGGTATATTGGTATGTTGTGGTATATCATGATATTGTAGGCTACCATCCACCCCATTCCCAAAATCTCCTGCTTTTCAAAAACAGTGGAAATTATTGCAGTAGAAAATACATTAAACCACCTTTTAAAAATGGCTAATGTCTCCTGGGAGAAATTTATTAATTCTCACTGCTCCATGTTGTACAGTAAAATGTGTGTCCTTTGGACTCAGTAAATTACATAAAACATGATGAAGGAAGTAATAAGGTTGAACAGTAAAAAGTCAGATATAAACAGAAAAGGCAGCTGAACTACTGGTGAGAGTTCTCTGGTAAAATTACAACATTTATTTAATTTAGAGTTATATAAATTTGGGGGGTATAGTATTTCTTAGGGCCAGGAGTACATCAAAATTGTTACTAAACAAATATTTTACAAATTAAAAAAAAATTTGTGGATTTGGCTACTTTCTTCATTTTTTCATCAAAAGAACCTAAACACAAAACTGCAATACTTAAAATTATTCTTTTCTTGTAAATTGAACTGTTCTTGAAAATATTTGTATGACAAGTGACAAGCCCCAGTACCAGGTTTCATAGCAATGTCTTTAACAAGTGAAAAGAAGTGTTTGGGGTTTTTTTAAGTCTTTTCAGGTTTCTTGAGAAAAGGCAGTTTCAGCTACGTTTGTTATTTCTGCAGCTCAAATGCCTAAAATTTAAATATTTGTAAAGAGTGAGAAAAATAGCTCCATTTTCCATGGCTGATTCTGAAACCTTTGTTCCCTTTCTTTGAATAGGCGTAGGCAAACATGTAATTTGTCCTGCCTTTTGTCTAATTGCAAACAATAGATTAAGTTCAGCTGAACATGCAAGGGAAAAGACAAAAGCAAATATTGTCAAGCACTTTCCATCAGCTGGAGTTTTTTTTTCCTTGAAAATGCCAGAGTGTGGTGAAGCTTTTCTTCTCTTTGTTTTAATAATCATATCCAGTGGCTATGACTCTCAAGGAAATTGAAAGGTCAAGACATGCACACACTGATGTTTGGGGTGGTAGCATAGGCTTATACATCTTCTGCTGGAAGCTTTTGGATCACAACTGCAAAAATATGCAAAAATTTAAATTATTTAAGGCATAATCCGGATGGCTTTTGAGATGTTATTTCTTCCCAATATATAACCTTAATCTACCATTCTCTTTCAGTTTAAAGCCATTCCCACTTGTCCTATCACTACATGTCCTTGTAAAAAGTCCCTTGCCAGCTCTGTTTTAGAATCCCTGGAGCCTTCTCTTCTCCAAGTTGAGAGGTAGACCAAGCAGGGAACACTAAAGCCCACAATACTTGTGTGTTAGCTAGTGTGGATAAAACCCTTGCACTGTAATTCTTAAGTGTGAAGAAAATTACAGAAAATAGTACCATGGAGTAAATTTCATATGACAGAACCATACCCTGCATCATCCCTTGTTATGTAACTTCTGCTTGTAAAGCATAACAGCTTTTTTTCACTGACTCCCCTAAGATACAGATTACACTAGATTTACTTAAAAATTTACTTAAGATATACTTCTCTGACCAATTTCCATATATTTTGATTACACTTTGTAATAGATATTAGATGTGGTCCATGGCAGTCTGACCTCAGATCACAAGTTCACATACAGGCAACTAGAAAATTCATGTGGGGGGAAACAAGCAGGTTAATATTAAAATTCAATTAATTGAACACTTAAGCATCATAGGAGTATGATGTCTAGTTTTACTGAAAACTATAAATATGTATCTTAATTTGATACCCATACCTTAATGTTGTCATATTGTGAGGTAGAGTTTCTGACTTGAAAACTGAAGAAAAATGCAAATATTCATTTAAATAGGGCATACTAACTTCAATCTTTTATTGAACTTCTGAGTAAAAGTGCAGTTCTTACAAATTTGAGTAATCACAAAGTTCATCAACAACACAGGAAAGGCCATTTCATTTATATTATCTGTTCTTTGGAGACATGCATTCAGCACTGTAGAGATTTAATGAACCTTCTTTTCAGAATTGCTATATTTCTTATAAAAAAGACTTGTAATAAAACTGTAATTTCTCAGAAAAAGTATGTAATGTCCTACCCTCTAACTGGTCCTCACCACACAAGATTTTAGTTTTGTTAAATATTAGCAACAGACAAGTAGATTTCTTCCCATTCTATTGTGTAAGGAAATAATATTAAAAAATTAGGCTTTTTACTCTACCAGTGATTAAATTTGAAAAACAAAAGAAAACAAAATAAGATAAACCTACCTTTAATAGCAAATTTCACTGGTATGAAAAAAAAAAAAAAACAGAAAAAAACAAAATCAAAAATCTGTTTTTAGAACTATTTCTTAAAAAGTTTACATTGGGACACTGTAAAAGCAAGACAGCAAAAATTAAAATTGGCTTTCATGGTGAAAGGGACATGCCAAGTGAAGGGATCACTTCTCCTCCTCTCCAAACCTCACTGTATCTGAGCTTTTTTTTTTCCTTAGAAATGAAATCCTTTGATAATTTCAGTCAAACAAATACACAATTTTGTGATGTCCATGGCATGCTTTGGAAAAGGCATACTTTGGTAAAGTGTTTGTAAATATGACCTTTCTCCTACTTTAGCATATCTCAACACCAGATAAACAACACTCAAAAAATCTTCCCAGTATCTGTAAAGGAATAACTTAAATTATAGTTGTTGAATGTTATAGATGTGCTGTGGTTGCTGACAGTCTGGCCAGAGAGAAACTTTTCCAGGCATTGCTGTAGGGAGTTTTGAGAAAACTCAGAGAAAATTAAAATAATCTTTAATCTTTGCAGCTGGTGCTTTGAACTAGTTGTTTCCTTGTAAGATGTTTACAAGGGTGTTGGTCCTAATTAGCCAATGATGTGAGGGGTGTTGACTGAGGACCAATCAGGTCCAGCTTTGTTGGAACAGTCTATAAAAAGAACGATGTCAATATTTGCCTTCTGAGAACATAGGAGACTATGTTGCTTCATTCACCCATCCCTAATACAACAGCAACAATGTGCTTTTGTTTTCCTTTAATAATTGTGTAATTTGGAACAAAGATATTAAATCTAACTCTGTGTAGTTGTTTTTCAGAGCGGAATATATTGGTATGAATGGATAGGCTTGTTACAGTTTTGCTAAAGCAGAACAGACAGTGTGAGAGTGATCATAAGATTAAATGGTGTATTAAAAACAGATGATCATTGGTACTAGAAGTGGCTTTCCTGTGTTCCTGATCACTTTGATGCCAGCGTCCAGCAGAGCATGAATAAAGTAAGGACAGAAATGTTGTGTTTTGTCTTACAGTGATCTAAATAACACTTTAGATTTTGCGTAGCCAAATCTCTAGCTGAATTAGAAGCTATGGTCTGTACAGGGAAATATGGATTCTGATAATTTATGTATGGTTTGGTGTAATTTAATTAGAAATGCCTTTAGAAATAGGAGGATGCTTGTCTGATAATGCTGAAGAACAGAAAGTCAGACAGTATGCAAAACTTCAATTCAGGTTTGCGTGATTATATTGGCTTTGCACAGCCTGGTTTTTGGGAGCAGGAGAACCACAGAGGTGGTTTCTGTGAGAAGGTGCTGGAAGCTGCCTCCACATCTGGCAGAGCCAATCCCCAGTGGCTCCAAAGATGGGCATGTCATTGGCCAAGGCTGGGCCAATTAGAAATGGTGGTAATGCCTCTGTGATGATATATTTAAAAAGAAATCCAAACAAAAGTTGTTGCACAGCTATAATTGCAGCTTGAGAAGAGTGAAGTGATTTGTGAGCGCAACTCTGCAGACATGAAGGTCAGTGCAGAAGGAGGGGGAGGATGTTGTGTGGATGCTGGAGCCAGGATTCCTCTGCAGGCTGTGGTGAAGCAGCTGTGCCCCTGCAGCCCATGGAGGTCCATGGGGATGCAGAGCTCCATCTGCAGCCCATGGAGGAGCCCCACAGTGGAGCAGGAGGATGCCTGAGAGGAGGCTGTAAACCCGTGGGAGACCCAACGTGAGGGGCCCTGCTGCCATGCTGGAGGAGCCTGTCCTTGAGGACTGCACCCTGTGGAAGAGTGACCCATGGGCAGCAGTTTTGGGAGCACTGTTTGCCCGTGGGATGGACTCACACTGCAGCAGTTCACAGGGAGCTGCTGCTCCTGAGATTGGAGCCACGTTGGAGAGGGTGACAGAGAACTGTGTCCTGTGGGAGGGACCCCACAGAGCAGCAGGGGAACGACTCCTCTCCCTGAACAGAGGGAGAAGCCAAGGGTGATGAACCATAACCCCCTTCCCTCTCTCCTTGCACTGCTGGTGTAGCAGGTAGAGCTGGAAGGAGGGAGGGATAGGGGGATGTAAAGGATGTAAAACCAGCACATGGGAAGGTCTTTTTAAGGGTTTATTTTACTTCTCATTATCCTGCTCTGATTTTGCTAGTAATAAATTCACTTTGTATCTCAAAGTTGAGCCTGTTTTGCCTTTGATGGTATTTGATGAGTGATTTCTCCTGGTCCTTAACTCATGAACCCTTCATTAAATTTTCTCTCTTCTGTTCCACTGCAGAAGGGACTGAGTGAGCAGCTTTCATGGGTGTCTGGCATCTGGCCTGGGTCAGCCCATGACAGTGGTGGATTTCTATCTGAAGTTTGTTACAGTCAGGTCCTGCTTATTTTTGAACACTGAAATAAGGGGAATTTCTTAAAAAACTGTGAAGAAGAATGAAATTTTTTGATGTACCACAAAATCCATTGTGAAACTCATTTGGGAAGACAGGTAGCTTGTGAACTAAAGCATTGAACAAATCTTACACGGCATGAATGAGATTTTACAGGACTGTCTTAGCAATCACCAAGCAACAATCAGATGATCTGGTATCAAGGTTCGCTGGCAACATGGAACAGCTTGATAGCAGCTGAGATCTGATGGTTTGTAATGTGTAGGATGTGATTACTGATTCAAATTAGAAAGCATTGGCATATGCTTGTTTAAGATAGGAAAGACACAATGCTAGCCTAGAAACCATTACATTTCATAGGCTTGCATAGCAGCCTCACCAAATATACTCATTGCATCAACTGTTGCCACTACAAGGAAATGAAATCCTACAGGAAATGACAGTGTGAGTTCTATAAAGTCAATAAGCATTTCTATGCCCAAGAATATGAGTCTTGTGATTTATTTTTGTTTCCTTTGACTTTAAAGGCAAGAAGTTCCTATTACTATTTTTCTGTAGGACTCTGTTAGAGCCTGTCAGAAGCTGTTAGTACCAGCCTTTGTCTCATATAAACTTATCACACATACCCAAATGCTTTGACTGTTGGCATTCCTAAAAGGTGAGTATGGAAAATGAAATCACCCATCAAAATCCCTCTTTATGACTGCACCTGCCAGAGCTGATTCTGGTAAAGGAGACCGTCAACACCTCATAGCTGTTCCCTGCATCCTCATCTTCATGGCCTGTTTCTTATCCCAGCTCTTGTGATTTTATCCTGGGTTTTTTTTGTGTTTGGGGCTCTGTTGTTGTATAAATGGGTTTATCTGTTCTGAAGCTGAACCATGTTAGGATAGGAAGAAGCAGGAAGTGTCCCAAGCAGGGGAGGAGAATGAAGTCCCAGCAGAAGTTCTGCCCCATGTGACATTCTCTTCCATTTTTCATTTCTCTCTTCCTTGGTAGAAATATTTCTCTCTGAGGCTAAAAAGTTAACAGGCAAAGCCTGACAGGAGATGAGCAGGGACAGCTGGTTACAGCACAGTCTGGCATGCTCTCCTTGGATGTAGTAGTAGCTGATTCACTGGAACACAGATTTCAAGAAAAGGTCAATCTATCTAAAGCACAGGAATCACCTATCCAGAAATGCTAGAGCTCAGTTGGTTTGAGCTTTCTAGCAGTGACAGGATAACCTCAGCTGCAGGCTACAATTCATCAGCCAACCTTCACCTTCCTGTTGCTTGCTTGAAATTATAACATATTCTTCTCTGCTTATAGTAAAAATAAATATTTTACTTTTACAGGGATGTCAGGTTAAGCCATTCTAAGTTTGGGTTACCAAATAAGGAACTGATCAGACTAAATCAATAGTTTACAGAACTGAAGTTGAAACATCCCTACTAATCCACATGCCTGCATGTTCCCATGTGTGCTGTTTATTTTGTTCACTTTATAAATGATTTAAAAAAGAAAACCATCCATTCAAAGTGAGTAATTTTCCCAATGGATATTATGTCAAATTTTCTGGCTTAATTCAGTCAGTTAATTATATTTTATCATCCATAATTGTTATACTAATGATGGAAAAAACAATATTTGCAAGTGTGTTAAACTATCTTCATATATTTTTTTACAGTTTAGGTTTAAAGACATTTTTACCATGAGTGTGATTCATTAGTGAGTTGACAACTTACCTGTACTGCCTTTCAAACATTTTCTGTGGACCACTATTGGGTCACTATTGGGTGTGATATCTACCATAACTGGCAGTATAATGACATCATCAATAAGTCAGCTAGCACTTCTTAAAATCCATCATGCTTAAAAGCAAAACAAAGCAAAGCAAAACACAACAGAAAAGATGCAAAAAATGCTCAGCAGTATGGTGCTCACTATAGACTAGTATTCCCAGTCTCTGACAGGTTTGAATAAATTTGACACAATCTTATGGCATTTTGTTATTAAACTAGAAAGAGAAAATTATTTTAATACTTCCATAAATGCAGTAAGTACAGTCTATACATAAGATCATCTAAAAGACATAAACTTTCTAAACCTTCTGGTCTGACCCAATAAAATACTAGTTTTTGTGTTGTAATCTGCTTTGAGGAAAGAGTACTAGGCTTTTCAGTGGCTTTGTCAGTATAAAAATACTGCTCTGAGTAATTTAGACATTGCTGTAGTAAATGAAAGTTAATTTGGATTGTTTGGTTGTTATAATAAGTTTTCTCCTGTTAAAATAAAATTAAAACTCTCCCAGAGTTTTTGGAATTGCAAATTAACAATTATCTAGCTATTACAAGTAGGAGTGGCAACAAATATTCTTTCACTTTGACTGGTATCCTTAGTGCAGTCCTCCCAATTCATTACTGGAATGGCTGGATAGCCCCTTGCCCCTGTTACTTAATCTCTGAGATCACTGTTGTCTGCCAGAAGATGTTCCATTGAACTGAAGAATTCCTGAGGAATTCATTCCCTCGACTCCTTACTTCTCACTAAAGAAAGTTCCAAATGCAGCAGAAAGAGATGAGTCCATGAAGCAGCAGAGCAGAGGATGTAAGGAGGATGTTGTAAGAGCACAAAACACAGGGAGGGCTGAAGGGGAAGAGTGGTGAGGGCACACTGTGACTTTATGTCCAAAGTTGCAAAGCAAACAGCAAATCTGGTGAAGTTCAGTTGTTGAGAGGTTACGAAAGAGCAGCCACAAATTTTTGGCTCAGCAGACCAAATGGAGTATTCACTTATCTATGGTTGACTGATCAGGTCCAAGCACATGTGCTATGTAAGCAAAGAGACATGTAAATATAAAGCAGAAAATAAGAGTTAAAAACTAGTGTTTATGCGTTTGATATTTAAAGGCCAGTTAATTCAATTTAAATATGTAAGTACAGTCTTCTGTCTATTCAATTTCAATTTATCTTTTTTTTCTTTTTTTAATAAAATGGATTCTTTTTAAAGTGTGTAATTATAATACAAGCTTTTTAGCAACATTTTATTTCATGGAAAATATTTATATCCAGAGGTGCCTGGAAGTTTTAATTGATTTTTCACACTTCAGTGCAGACAGTTTTCGCAAATGCTTCTTGTGCGTTCTCAGTAGTGGTCTAAACCCAGATTTAATTTTCATGTGGCAAGGGAGTTTCTGTGCCTAGAATTCCAACATATTGTTTAAAATATTTTTCAAGTTTAATGTCAAATAAATTTATTTTTTTGTGGGTGTTGAGCCTCAGTTTATATACTCCAAGCATCTTCCGAGTTTTAAGCTGTCCACTCAGCATGAATGGTGAGATAAAATCTTCATTCCTGACCTGAGTCGTAGTACCTTACTTTTCAAATAATCTCAGTGAAAGACAAAGACTACTTAAAGAATAGGGTTTTGATCCTGAGACATCAAACTCCATTTGGTTTTGAGCAGGGGAATTCTCACTGAAATGACTTTTGATGTTTTATACGTCTAGCCAATACGTGTATGAGGATTTATGGGATTTAGCTTACTCTATGCCTCAGAAGGAAAGCCTGATACAGTATCTGGCTAAAATGATTCATATTTAGTAGATAACTTAAATGGTAGTTCATATTTTCAACTTTCATCTTCTTAGTTGTCTATATAATCAACTAAAATTTCCAGGATTTAACCATTAAAGATTATGAAAAATAGGATACATGAAAATAACAATGTATAATATCTCTGTTTTCAGATTTTCCTATTGATAATGCAAATTAATAGTGTAATTGCTGCATTATTGATATTTAATTATATTTATACTCTCCCTTTCTATTGTGTTATGGGCTTCAATATCCCTTGCTCAAAGATGAAATCCATGTATATTTATGAAATGAGCTCTGATATTATACATTGGCTGCGTTAAAGGGTACAAGTCAATATAGCAGAAGGGTTTGGTGAGGGGATAGTTAAGGGAAGATATGTGTTTTTTCTCATACCAATACTGTAATGGAGGAGAAAAATTTGCTCTTTAGACTGTGGCAAAAACATTTGTTTTTTCTTATCCCTCTATCAGCAAATTCAAGTAGAAGATCAAATTTTGATTGGCTTCATGTCTGCTGGACAAATTTGAGTAGCATGGTTTTAAAACTGAGAACAAACTCAGAAAAGAAATAAGGTGTGTCAGTGTGACAGCAAAAATATTGGGAAAATATTCCTTCACAGTTACACAAATAGGAGCTCAAAGGAGTGACCATTTGTGCACACAGGATTCAGCAGTTTATCATCAGAACCAGAGAGGCAAGAGGAAGACCAGCTTTTTCTGCCTGAGGACATCTTCCTGTAGAAGAATTTTAATTAAAATGTGTCCTCCGCTGTATTTTATCTTGTCAAAGGCCAGCCAGTATTTCAGTTAATACCCCTGTAAATTCCTTTGCCAAGTGTCTTTAATTTGACACAACAGCCTTGTGAAGTAAGGGGTCCTAAAGTCAAATATATATATTGCTTCTCTGGGAATCTGTGAGTGCCCTCAACAGCAGCAGCTGGAAGGAGAGGAGAGCAATGAGACTTATATAGATTATCTCTTGATCTGATACAAATGATCCAAATATTGAATAACTGTGTTTTTGTAGGATCATTTTCAAGACATATTTTAATCTCTATAAAGAAAATGCATTGTTCAACCTTAAAGGTCTTTTATGTCACCAAGTTCCTGTTTGGGAGACAAAATTGTGTTTTTATCTGATATATATGTATTTGTAGCAATGTTGAATTTGATGTTAAAACAAATTATATATCCCCAGAATTCTATGCTCTCTTTATTGGAGTTAAAACATATGTCAAATGCCAAATAACAGTGTGCCAAAGCTAGGGAGTTTCTTGTGCTCTTGCCTTTCTTGCCAGATCAGCTTACATTTATTGAAATGAATGAAACTTTGGAATTATGTTATTGAGTTGAGAAGCTGAGGTTTTCTATCTCCTCTGCACTTGGACAACTCTCAGATTGTTAAGGAAGGAGACACTGATGGAGATACAAACAGCTGAGTAATGTCCTTAACATAAAGCTCCTGTAATTGGGAATAAAATTATTGGAACTAAGTAACTCAAGCACTAAAAAAAATTAAAAAAAAAAATCCCAGATTTGTCAATGGGGAAAGAAGCTCTTAGAAAGCAAAAGAACTCAGTCTGTCAGTTTGAGTCTGTGCCATGCCTAGGGAAAGAAAGCTTACTTTAGCAAAGGCACAACTTATCTTCTCTGCGTTTCTGCACCTACTTGTCTATCCTCACAGCATTCTTTATTCCTTAGGAAGTCTTAGGAAGAGAGCAGAGGCTTAATTAAAGATTTTCATTACTCTACAAGTTAGTGAGCATGATGTACTTTAGATGCTGCAAAATTATTTATTTCACTGCCTTTTACTATTTCACTTAGTGTCCCAAAATTTCTTGTAGTCAAGGAAACTGTTATCGAAGTTAATTTTATTTAAGTAACTGAAGAAATAACCTTAATAAGCAATCTAGTTTCACAGTTTTACAGAAAAATTAGTTATCTTTTCTCTGTCTATAATAATTTGAAGACTTTTCTTAAATTTACCAAGCAAAACTTATTTTTGAGATGAGAATAAGGAATAGAAAATTTAATCCAGAAATTGTAATTCATCAGAAATAAATGAGCAAATAAAATCAATGTGCAATTCCTGAAGTGAAGTGAGAAAATTTTGAAAGGTGAGACTACAAAGGAAGAGCAAGAGACTTTTTAAAACATAAAAATACTCTTATTTTTTCAAACTCCTGAGTCACATAATTTTGCTTAATATGTAGTTCAAATTTTCCAAGTATTTACGATTGCCTAAAAATCTGATATCAATAAATGCTTATCAGAAGGGTGCAAGGAATTCATAATTAGAGTGTAGGTAGTGGCAACCATAAAATCAAACTAATATCTGAATGGTTTGATAAGAAAATAAGTACACAGTTTAACATAGGAACTAGTTAATACAGTAATACTTAGGTACTGAAATTATTTAAACTGGGTGTAGTTTATTTCAATATGTCAATTGTAATGCAACTTTAAGGTGATGAACTGTCTTTCAACTCTTCCCTCCTTGGGAGGTCTCATTGTTCAGAGAACCAAAACAAAGACAGCTGGCAGCTAGACTAAGAAACAACTGACTCCAAATGGATTCTTCAGATGATCTCTTTTAGGCAAACCCCTTAAAAACATGATTTAAATACCTCTTGACAGAAACAGAAAAATATTCTGTAACAAAATGTTTCTTTTGACTTGAATGTAAAGATATAATGAGATTTGACCCTCAGAAGATACTGAATGAAATATGTATACTAAGTTTTTAGTGAAGCCTGCCTTACCAGTTAACATGAATTATTATGAAGGCTTTGTGTTATTCCTAAAATCAGAAACCTGATAAGTATGTGGTACACAGGCAAAGAAAATGATATTTCATTTAAAAAAAACTGGATGTGTACTTGCCTAGATTAGAGCAAACTTGCTAAACTAATTTATGACAGGTATAAATCTACATGCAAATGGGAGCATAAGAAATAGCAACCATATTGCCCAAGAAGATATCATGTGTTATTATAGTACTAGTACATATATATGTATATATATATAATCTATTATATATCATATATATATAATATATATAATAAATATAATAACATAATATAATGTTATGTTATTCTAGTACTAGTTCTGTTATAAATTATAAAAGCTATTTTAAAAAGAGTGGCATCAGAGTGCTGCGGACATAGAACAGAAGATTGAATAGCACAATGAAAAGTATGTCCCTTTAAACACAATTACTTATGCAGTGTATGAATTACTCTCTCTGTGATCACATTTAGTCAACCTAATGTAAAGCTATTAATGTAGTTCAGATACATTTTGACTTCTGCACCAAGCACAGGGGAAGACCATCATACCAGGGTGAATATTCTCACTGGCTGCTGATCTCAATGCTATAGCTAATTCATTATCCTTCTTCTGTCTCCTTGGCAATCAAATTGAGATATAATGACTATGATTCTAAAAAGACTAAGACAGGGTATATTAGAACCAGCTTTCTCAGAACAGATGTTACACTGCAGTATCTGGACTGAAAACAATTACTTTTCTTGCAAATTCAGACACTATAACCTATTTCTCTATGAGCACAATGTTCAGAATGAGGATTGGTTCTCACAGAAGATGGAAATATTATCAGTCAGTAAGATTCAGATTGCTTATTTTAAAATCTTTGCATCACAGGCAGGACAAAAGTAATGCAAATTTTATAGATATTCCCTTTTTGAGTAATTTTACTTGTCATCAAAATGATAAAATTAATGGAATCATAGAATGGTTTGGTTTGGTTTGGAAAGGACCTTAGAAATCATCTAGTTCTGACCCGCCTACACAGGCCAGGAACACCTTCCACCATACCAGGTTGCTCAGAGTCCCATCCAACCTATCCTTAAACACTTGCAGGGATGAGAAATCCACAGCTTCTCTGGGCAACCTTTCAGAGCCTCACCACCCTCACAATAAAGAATTTCTTCTTCATATTTAATCTAAATCTACCATCTTTCAGTTTTAAGATTTCCCCCCTTGTCCACTGATCACCTTCATGGCTCTCCTCTGGACTCACTCCATCAGGTCCATGTCCTGCTTGTGTTTGTATGCCCCAGAACTGAACACAGTACTCCAGGGTGGCCATCCATCAAATCCATATCTCTGCAGTTAACAAGAATGTTGTGTTGGATATTGTCAAATGCTTTCCACAAGTCCAGGGAAATTATGTCAGTTGTTGTCTTATCCACCAAAGCTCTAAGCCCGTCACAGAAGACCACCAAAACTTTCAGGCATGATTTATCCTTAGTGAAGTCATTCTGTCTATCACCAACCACCTCTTTATTTTCATGTGTCTTAAAAAAATTCTGTGAGGATCCAGCCCATGACCTGTCTGGGAACAGACTTAAGAATGACTGCCTTGTAGTTCCTCCATAAATGGGGGAGTTTCCCATTTTTTGTCTGTATGAGCTTTACTGGACAGACATGAATTCTCAGATATTTTGAAATGTTCTCTAGTGGCTTATCCCCTTCATCTGCAAGTTCTCCTGTGACCTGAGGATCTTATCCCGATTTTGAACCCAGATCTTAGCCTACAGTTTCCACTACTTCATTCTCCCAGTCCCTGCTTCTGTCTTATGCAACTTGCATGGTGTGGCTGGAGCTGGTGAAGATTGAGAAAAAAAGTCATTGAGTATCTCAGCCTTCTCCATGTGCTGGGTAACCAAGTCTCTGGTTCAAAGACTAATGTATGATAAAAACATAAGGATTTTGAAGATGAGTTTCAGATACATCAGGAAGCTGAAAATTGGGTGACATATTAAAGATACATTTTGTTAAGACATTCAAATGTAGAGCTGTAGTTCAAAAAGTGGACTATTGCTTAGTCTGAAGTTTCATGAGTGCTTAGTGATTTTGTTTGGATTAAATGTAAATAAATAACATGTTTAAAGCATGCTGTTACTGATTCAGAGTTATATATTAGATATATTATATATTTAGAAAAAAAAACCTACAGTCAATCATCCTAATTGTGAATGGGTAGATGCCAGGAAATCACTCTCCTGGTTTCCTTCAGCTGTAGAGAATAGTCTTTCCAGCTCTAGGTTTGTTTTGAGATTGAGGCTGAGTTGGAGTTTTAAAGGTGGAATGAACAGTGGATTTCTGCGAGGATAAGTATTCAGTGTCTCATGTTTTTGTCTCAGGTCATATGGACAATCAGGAAAAAAGAGGTGTGGAGAACACCTTTGGAATCACCTCAATTATGTCAGCACTGTGCCTTCTTCAGTTTGACATAAGAGGTGTGGAGATCCTAATGGATTTCTGAGATATGTGAGGACAGATCCAATTAGCTCTCGTAAAAGGCTGGAAAGGGGTTTCTTACCAAAAAAATCTGCCTTGTGGCAGGCAGTATCCTAGTTCTGTCATGAAAGGATGTAATTTTCTCTAGGTTGTAATTAACAACTTTGTTCATGCGATATCACCGATGGATAGATGGGACACTTCTAGGTTCTCATCTGCAACCTGGTGATGTAACACTGATATATGGTCTCCTCAAGCCAGGTCTTATAAGCTCTTGAAGATTTATATCACACCCAAGATGGCTCAGCTACTTTAGAAGGCATAAAATCAGCAGGATGGCTCCCGTGGTAGTGTTGGAAACAGAAAAGTTTTAATAAAAGGCAAAGTACCAAAACTCTTTACAGAGAAAACCTGAGCCAGGTGCAAGAGCTTCTTGCTCCCGATAAAAACACCCTACAAAAGCGATTACTTTCTTTGTTCTCTTCTTTTTCTAGTAAATTGCTTAGGCAGGACTTTTTGGCTCCTGTCCAGTTGGCTATCCTTAAGATTGAGGTGAGGTCCCCCAGGTCCTATGAGGTGTGTATTTACCTAACTGAGGAGAGAAACTTCTGGGCTTTTTTCCTTTTTTGGAGACAAATGATAGTTTTGTTACTTCATCAACAGGGGGCACATTCCTACATAACACCATAAGTGGTCCAAGCATCCAAGCACAAGTATTCACTGCTCTTCTTCTGAGTCTTTTTTCCTGAGAGAATGCATCTTGCTCTCTAAGTACACCTTTTGTGCAGCCCTAGAATAATCATTATGAACGACTTATAAATTTTCTCTGGAGCCTGTCTTTAAGACTGTTCTTGATTTAGAGGCAATCTTAATCCATACCTTATGTCTTGGGGATTAGTTCAAGGTACTTGTCCAAATGCTGTACAGAACCAGATTTCAAAGCTGGACTCTTTGGAAAATTTAATTTCAATTTAGTCACACAATCACAGAAGCAGGAGGGAGGATATGAGTATTCCTGTAAATTCCTGCACAGAATAAGGTGCTGAGAGACCAAACTGTCATTAATCAAATAGTGGTTGTAGGACTGTTCATGTAGGACTGTATGAAAACACAATGAATGGAAGAATCTTAAATCAGAAAAAAAATTTGTAGAATTGTTTCAATTTCATTCTTTTTCTTCCTTTTTTTAATATTGGCTTTCAACATCTGCTAGAGAAATTTGTACAAAGGAGTTATGTATCTAACAATCAAGGAAATGGCCTTGTTTGGAAAAATGTCCTAATTTTATGCCACATTGCCATTGTGCTATTCTTTCTATTAATAATTTCCAATGCATTGCAAAGCAAATTGACCTCTTAAAACTAGGGAATCACTTTTATTATATTCTATTATCTGTGCTTTGAATATTCCTCTTTCAAATCCAGAAAGGAGACTCAGGAAGGAGGAAGTACTTATTACTGTGAAATTCTGTTCTAAAATGCGGGTTAAGTAACATTCTAGCAATGATTCCAACAGCTGAATGCCAGAATGATGAGCTTTTATCATATGGAAAAGCTTCTTAATTATGTATTCCATAATGCTCTAAAATTAGTTGGATGGCCTCTTTTCTGACTATGTACCATTTCTCAAAACATGTTCTCTAGTATAATTTTTGGTGTCATAGTGATCATGGCTACCTTTTTACGCAGAATTACAGTAATACAGAATAACAGTAATTTTACACAGAATAGCTGGAACAACAGCAGTTGCTGCCAGGACATTTTCTCACAACAACCAAAATCTCAGCTTTACTTTTACTTTTGCTACAGTGAAGAACAGTGACAGTTAGGAGAGGGACAGAGAAATGTTGATTGTTGCAAACAGTTGTGTGTGCAACAATTTTATGCTCTCTAATGTGCAAAATTCTTTCTTTAGCATAGTTGACATATGGAAAAGATACAGTTATAGTCCTTCACCCACTCCTGTTTAGTATATTGCTTTAATCTGTCTATCCTATCTACTTCAATATAAGCATGCCAAATTAGAAGGAGATGATTTTCAGAGGAAGAGAATGTTTTTGTATCCAGTGGAGATAAGACCAGGAGCGGTGGCTTAACCACTGCATCTTGTCCAGAATCTCAGCAAAGCCCTGCCAGAGATTAGAAAGGTTGTGGCACCACCATCATGACAGGCAGTTTGAAGAAGTATATTGAAGGTACTTGTGATCATGTTGTTCTGAGGTTCTGTGTCTCTGAAGACACAAAACCTCAGAACACATGGGAGTAGTTCCAAACTCACCTTTTTTGAATCAAGTTCAGTCCTTTGTTTTTGAGGTCAAGATTCTGTACTGTCACTTCTATGGGGTGGAATCTTTTCTCTTATTTTTCCCACGTCCACAGCAAAATAGTTCTCTGAAGATATTATACTCAATATTTCTCCAATATTTTTAATTTCTCTATGTATTTGTCCATTTTCTTGCAATGTCTAGAGCCCTCTGCCAGTGCCTGGTCACTTTGGGAATATTTACTGTGGTTTTATTTTGTCAAACATTGCCTTTTTTTCAGAGGTTGTCCAGTTTGTCTGCATATTATGCTGCATGGTGTGCCTCACCTGAATATATAACCTTTTTTTTTCTAGGAAACTGAGGGTTGCATAAGTTAACAACAAATGTCATAACATATATATATATATATATATATATATGGACTATATATATGTAATATATATATGTCATAATATATGTATATGTAATATATATGTAATATATATATATATATATATATATATATATATATATATATATATATATTACATATCTATAGTCCATAGCAAGGGTTTTGTTTGTGGCTTTACCTAGGTAAGCACAGGGGAAGTGCTTCATTTCTACAATCACCAGGGATTCCCTTTTGCCTGATTACTCCAGAGCCTTTGATTTGATCAGAGCTGTGCCTTTGCTCCCTGAAAGCATCCTTAATGAAAAGAATACTCTGGGAGCTATGAAGGAACTCCTCAAGAAAAGAGACAGCATGGGCAGGGAGGAAACAATGAGGACACAGTCTTGCCAGGATAATAAGAAGGAGTGAAAGAGCCCTGTTAGGAGAGGAGAGAAATATGATTATGCAGCACCAGAACTGCAGTAGCCTCTGCAGAACAGAGAATAATAGCAGCTACACAACAAGACAGAATTTTCCCTTTGAAACCATAGATGGGAGACTCCCTATATAGGCCTGCAGCTCTTTATTTAATATCTCACAGGTGAATTATCAATTGCAGTGCCTTTGACAAAGCTTTTGAGGGAAGTGGCATGAATCCTACTTTTATTTTTATTTATTAAAATGGAATGCACACTAATTTTACCATGACAGTTTTTCAATTAAACAAATTAAATTTAAGTTAAACAATCAAAATAATGAATAAATCCTTTACAAGTCTGTAATTCTGGATTAAATGGCTAAATTTTGAAATAATTTAGTAAAAATTAATACCACAGTTTTAATGGATTTGCTTGTCAGACAGTTCCACTATCTACACTAGTTAATATTTTCAGAGTAGCTCTAGGTCTTAAGTATGAATTCCTTGGCTGATCTAAATTCTGTTAAATCTGGAAAGCAATACATTTTGTTAATCATCATACTATAATCAAAACTAAGATGATGGCTTGTGATAGCCACTTTTAGAACAACACAAAGTCCCTCACTTATTCAATCAGTATAGCAATTCTGAAAGTAGAGAGCTCATATTAGGTGTTTTTCCAAAAATTCTTGGAACAACAAAATATTCAGAGTGATACTTCTGAAATAAAACCAATATTAAAGAAAAGAGCTGTTGTAGCACATTGGGATGAAAGCTTTGTTGTAGGCACATGCATAATTCATTAGTATTACAGGCTTGATATTTTGAGTTCCTTTATCCTTTCCTGAAAACCGTAAAAAGAAATATATTTAGAGAGGATATATACCTGCAAAAAAAAATAACTGAATGGCAATCTAATATCCTGGCTAAGTGGTATTACACATAAGCTCCAAGACAGATGGTGGTTTGTTGTCTAAATCTTGCATAAGGACTGGGGCATGAACACTACTCTGGCAGGAGCTGAAGTGAGATATTTTGCCCCATGGGGATGCAAAAAATCTGTCATAATACAGAGGGTGCTCATCCTGTCACTCTCTCACTGGAGATGTCCTCTTTCTTTTGCAATGTGGTCGTACATTTGATTCTGGAGGCTTTCCATCACCACACCTTTTTCTTACCAGTTCTTAGAGACAGCAGTTCTAACATGACTCAGAAAAGAGTAAGTTTAATTTCTCTACCACTGTTTGGGAATTGACAGAAAAGAATAAGAATTCTACCTCTCTCACTATACTATATCATATACTGAAGCTCTGAATAGTGGACAGTTTTCGCTTGAGTTTTTTTCACAGTTTGCACACATACTAAATCACTCTTTATTTCATATATGAAGCAATAAAACTAATGTGATGAGCTGATTTCTTCATGAAAGGCTGTGTTTCTACCAAGTTTATAGCTTGGACCGATTCTGAGTATCCAAAAAACAAGTATCCTGGCTTTGGATACTTGTGTATCTTCCTACTTATTTTCTTCCTACTTATTTTCTTCCTACGTATTTTCTTCCTACGTATTTTCTTCCTACTTATATAATCTGAAAAGGATTGAGCCAATTTTGTTTAAGCATGATTTTAAAGACTTTGTCTACATGTCTTAACATGAAAATTCTAAGTACCTTTTCTCTCCTCAAAACATATGGTTGTTTTGGGTTTTTTTTTATCCCTAAGAAGTTAAACAACACTGAAAGTACTCCTATGATATTCTAGTGTTTTAGTTCATGAATGTCTGGAACTTAAGGTATGTGACTATGCTAAGAATATTAAGACAGAAAGCACTGATATTTTGTACTTACCTCCTGTGATGAACAAGATTGGCTAGTATTTTGAACCTCCAATGTGTCTCCTTATTCCAGAAAAGATAGAAAAAATGGTATATCCCTCCCCCAAATGAGGAAAAAGCCCTACATAGATTGTAGAGAAGATATAGGAGTGAAGAATGTTCTTACAAAAATCACAGATGTTCATCACAAGCACTCAGGAAAAACCACAGCCAAGAGTGGCTGTAGCACATCCATTGTTGTTATCTATAGCTGCTAGCTTATCTGAACTTTACTCTTATCACTATATATTAGGAGTGAAACTTTCAATGCCTAGAAAGAGCCTTGGCTTTGCCCACAAAACCTACTACCTGCATTTATATATTTCTAACTATCATTATTGCCATTTCTTTTCAAAACAGGAGAAAAACCACAAGTAGATACCAATGTGAGGCAAGAAAACATATTTCAGATGCTTTCAATACAAGTTTCAGTGTTGGCCATTTGGACAATGGTCAGATATGGTTTTGTGACTCCATTTCTTAGGGCAGTTGCTTTGACTCTTTCATTAAGCTGAGTGTGATAAAACATCAGTGGAGACAACTCCTCAGACCTGATTTAAACACCTTCATTCATCATATTTTCTCCAGTTTCCTTACATTTAGTATTTTACTCCTGAAGAACTCCCTATTAAATTAACGAATAATGCTCTATTGAAGTCCTCCAGACTGCCCACGTGAGAAAGGACTCTAGTTCAATTAAGAAAGATGGTGTTTGATCCATTTACTTTATGATTTATGGTGTATTCCAATGGGAATCTTTCCAAAGCAGTCAGTCTCATCCTCCCCCCCGCTTCCTCTCACTCTCTCCAGCTCTCACGTGTATACCAGCAGAGCTCTGAAAAGATTACCTAAAAATACCAGAAGAATAAGCTTCTTACTTGAATTTGTCTAACTATACTAGACACTGCAGAAAAGAAAAAGATATCAAATACCTGTGTGTAAACATATATAAACAAGAGTTTATATCTAAATAAATATGCATATATATGTATATACATATCTACATATTTCATTTCATGAATTTATTTTAGCTATATATTTTTGGCCTGCTTTTCTTTGAAGTTGAAATTAAATAATTATTCCCAAGTATTTTAAAATCATTATTATTTTTATTATTTTATAATGTTATCTTTGATATACTTTGACAAAGTGAATTGGTGATGAGTATCAAACATAAAAATATCTCTTGAAGGTTAACTGGAAAATTTTTAGATCTATAAGGGCGTCTGCTTCATCCCCATGATGAAATGAGACCTGACAAATATTTTTGTTTGTGATCCATTCTGTCCAGTGGCCCTTGGTTGGGCTGTCCCTGGGATTCAGGAGGCCAAGGCTCAGATTTCATCTTGAAACAGACTTTGTGAGAATTATAATTCTCCAGGGTCTGCTAGGTGAGTACTGATGGATGCTGCTGTTTAAAAGCAGCTCTCTCTCAGCCAAGCCTTTCTTGACTTTTCAGGAAATAGTCAATTTCTATGAAAATTGCAGTTTAGGCAAATCATTAAACATTTGCTGACGAGATCAATTCGATAAAGAATTTTGCTGATAATCCAAATCATTCTATGCAGCACAAAAATCAGCATCACAAAACTGCTGGCTTGATGCATAATTTTTTTCTTTTTTATTTAGTAAAATGGGATTGTTGGATGCTTCCAAGAGATGGGAAGTAAAAAAAAAAATAGCATTCTGAGATACAAATTTGGGGATAACATATCAACTGAGATTTTATTAATTTAGTAATTTTCAAATAATTGAAAAGTAGTGGTAATGTGCTCAGAATACAGTTCTTGCTTTATTTTGACCCCGTGTAGAAGAGCACATTTGAATAAGTTAGTTTCAGCAACCTTAATTTCTTTAAAGAAATTTTTCATGTGTTGAGTCTGTCCTCTCACAAATGTGGAGACTTAGCTTAAACTTTGCTGCCTAACAATTGAATGCCTAATTTAGGATAAATAAAACTTGCTGTTGTTTCTACTTCTGAATCCTCTGTGATTCTGATGATCTGCATTACACAGAACAATGTAAGATAGAGAGAATAACTCAAAGGAAAGATACTAAGACCATGGTTAAAATCAAGTAGTCTAAATTATGTTTTCATATATTGGTCTATTTCCCAAGCTGCAATAGTAACACACTATGACTGATTCTCAGTCTTCCTGTTTGCATTCCTCACTAACAAACTCAAAAACAATTTAGAGGGTGGAATTTATTTTTCAAGATTTTTGTTTCCTTATTAGACTTCAAACATGATGTTTAAAGTTGATATGGGGCTATCAGGATGCAGAAGATATCTGACACTGAAGAAATCCATTCATTAGATGAATCTTCAATTCCAAATCTTAGGAAGAAGAAAGTTTTCACAGCTGATTTTTAATCCTTGAAAAACTGAATTTACAATGGAAATTATGACAGACCCTTAAGTATCACAGTACTACTGGGTACCTGTATTTACTGTATAAAGCACAAGAGCACCAGATTTATATCTGTAAGTTTCATTAAAATGCCAGTTCTTTCTAGATTTTTCCCACTAGTTCAAAATTGTCAGTATTCCCCAACAACACTTAAGGAAAAACAAAATAATTATTATAATAAAATTTACTAATAATATTGATATTATTTTAATTATTGCTCCTGTTGCTGGAAGTTAAAGTTGCTGTGTAATATGCATTAGCAGGAAAATTTCAGAGAAGTAAAGAGGTAATTTCTGTCCTATTTCTGCTTGTTGTCAGTCTCTGAGGGCCTGAAATGTGGGATCACTTTTAGTCTTAAAGTAGGTTAGTCAATATTCGTTCTCATTTTCTCCAGGAAATAGCTTCCTACCAAGCTGGTCTATAAATCTATCAGAAGAAATTCCTTAGGAAGTATTTCTGACATGCAGAAACCTTTATTTATCAAATATTTTCTAGAATTTTTTAATGAACTCTCAACCTTTTTATATCTTAAAAGTACTTATTTTCCATCATGGAAAACTGAAATTCTAGTGAAGATTTATGTAACAAAGTGAATATGAACAGTGAGGATCTGATCCTCTAAGATAATTTGCTGGCAACAGAAAAGCAACTGGATCCTTCAATTCAAATTAGATAAACTTGTAGATACTGGATAAGGTAGTGCAAAGCTGTAGGTGAGTGTAGATCAGAAGTCACCGAAGACAATGCTGACAGTCTGTTCCTTGCTTAACCAGCCAACAGGCATCTTACATCCACGTACAAAGAATTAAAAAGTACATTGTCCTGTTAGTTTTGGCTTCATTTTTCAAGTTCAGAATGGTTCAGCCTAGGTTTAGCTTAGATGGAGTCTATTAATACTATAATTGTCTAATTGTCCAAAGTTATAATTCTTTAGATTTTGAGATAATAACATAAATACACTGGGGAAAAGGTAGGAAACAAGGATGAGAGAGGGAGGGAATGAGAAAAGGAGGACAGGAGGCCTTGAAGAATCTAATAAAACTTGCATTAGTTCTATATTTGTTTTGGGAGCCATAATTTACCTAATGAATATGTATCATTCAAGAGCTTCCCCTATTCTCATGTTCACCTAACCTTGGTCAAGTCACACCTTTCAAGAGTGAATAATCACCTCCCTGATTTTTTTGTCCTCCACTGGTTTCAGTCTTTCAAGGGATTTCCTACTTCTATTGCATGTTGGCTGTGATTATTTCTTCCACTGCCTTGCAATTCACATTTTAGCCAAGTATTTTCTTGCTAATTGGATACTCTCAGTTCAGTACAGGCATTCTTTGGCTTTTATTCTGAAATGCAGCAATGTTAGACTTGTGCTGCAGTCTGTGTTAGTAAGAGTCTTGTTGGAGTACATGAGTTCTCTGTCTGGGCTCTTGGAGAAAGTTCCTGGGCACCTGGAGCTTGAGATTCCCTTTAGGTGATAGACAGCCAAAAGTTAATAACTTCATCACTTCATTCTACATTGCTATCCTTCATGGCCTGTATGTTTTTTCTTGACCTCGTTGTAGCAGAGCAAGGACTTGCAAATTAGTTATACTCCTTTGTGTTAAGATCCTTCCAGGTGGCCTTCTCTTTTTCTGCCATAAGAGCTAGTTTTAGCTGCAAAGTGTCAGCATAGTGATGAAAACAGCATGCAGTTAAATCACTTAAGATTTTCATTGAATGATTTTTGAAACCGTAGTGTTTGATACACCTCTGTTTTCCCAGCTGGAAATGCTCTGTCTCTTAGACTTTGATTCAAATATCCTGAGGGTGATCACATTCCTGACTCTTGACAAAAAAGACTTCTACAACCACAGATGATAAAATGAGAAAGTGGGAATAAGCTCTGTGTGTTTGTCTGCGAGAGGCTGGGGGCACCCAAAACTGTCCATTAGGGCCTTTGCCCTGTGCTGATCACACTAAAGTGGAAGGCAACCATCAAAATTAAACTCCAAGCACAAGATTGCAAAGAGATTTCTGACACAGCCGAAAAGACCTTGCTACAGGGGTAACAGGTCAGGGACCCCACCAGGGTGAAGTGCTTTCTCACCAGGACCTGGGTCACTGGTGAAGAATACAACAAAGAGCAACAAAAGATCAGGGCACCCACTTGCCCCACAAAAATGGTGTGCTCAAGCAGGACCCACTCCTGAGTGGGGATGAGCTTGTGACCCACACAGCTGGGGGAAACCTCACTGGGGTCAGGTGGGTTGGGGTGGAGCTTCTTGGAATGAAATATAAATGGAATTTAGAAACCAGAAGGTATGCATACGTGTGTCTAATATTGTGTGTTTTGTTGTGTTTCTGATCCTGAGCATAGTGTTTGCTGATTAATTACATGTCACTAGTAAATCAATAAAATGCTTTAATCCTTATTTGATTTAAAGTGTGTGAATGGATCAGTTTTCCCCAGGGTCAACAACTAATCTATTAAAAACTAGCAGAGTTCTGAGCAGGCTAGTTCAAGGAGAGGATTTACTGAATCATCTAGGGGAAAAGGAGAGAGAAAATAAATTGTGGTTCTAATGGTGAAAGAGGTTATCATTCTAACTCAAAGCAAAATTTAAATATTTTCATAATTATATTCCATGAAAGATAATTCATGCATCAGCAGTTTTTTCTTTCAAGAAATTTTATATATTTCTCATAAGCAAATTGCAGAAAAAAAATGTCTAGACTATTAAAATTTTATGTCTAAGTTCTAAGGTAAAAGTGCTTTCCCAGCTTCTCTAGATAGAGCTTATTATTCTGGGTTTTTAAAAATGCAAGTTTAGTATGAATATGCTATTTCTTTCTCTATGGATCATTTCAATGATTAATCATTAGGAAAAGGACCGCCTTCATTCAGAAAAAAATATTACCATTTATAAGAGATCTGGAGTACCCTGGAGCTGACTTAATAAAATGTTATAGCTAAGATAGTGTAATAATATATCATAAAGATGAAGTACAGATAACCATCCCTGGTATCCTCCACAGTAACATTTTTATTGTTTATGTTGTTTGCAAATTTATTAAAGTTCCTGAAAAGCTTTGCTTTGACATGTTATTTGATTTACCATCCTGAAAAAACCCAAGTAAAAAAGAGAGATGTTTCAGAATTTGTGGAAAAATATTTGTATAGTTAATAAAAAAATGAAGAAATGTAATGTGGAATCATTTGTGGAAAACAAAAATTATGGTGATTTTGTCCAAAGTCTTTAAAAACAAGTTTAATTCTGTCTTGTGAGTGTTTTTTACATATATTTCTCTTATAAGTGAATATTGCTTTTTGGATACCATATCTTCAGCAGATATGGTACCTGCATGTACCTCAAGATAGGTTGATTTTTTTTCCTTCATACTTGTCTCAATAAAGTGTTAAAATTTGGTTCAGATGGAAGTAGTATCTTTTTTATGGACATTTACTAGGCTACAGCTTACTATTTCTGTCCACTGGCTGTGTAATATAGCTTATAATACATTATAATTATGTATCCTCAATACTTAAAAGGCACAAGCACACAAAAACAGGGGCACAGTGAGAAAAAATATATGTGTTTTAAGAAAAGTATTAGATATTTGATCATGTCTTCACTAGGGAAATGTTAGGTCAGATTTTTCTCATTTTCTAAAAGTATGTGGGTTTGTTTAAATTTCCATATAATGAAAAAAAATTAAAGTCACAATTTGTCTGTGCATGAAAGTTTGCTGAAAGAGTGGAAAAACACTTATTTGTAGAAAAGCTTAGCTAAAAAATTAATGTCCAGTATTGGTGTTACTCTAACAGAAAAGGCAAATGAGATAAAATCAGTATTATTTTAACAAATAGTGAGACAGGTGGGTGCAGATACAGGTGAAAGCTTACTCTTAGTTTCAGAAGTGCTAGACATAAAGATTCAAAAGTAAATGGTTGCTAATTTTATCTTTTCATTGCTTGTAAGCAACACTATAATGTTTTTTCCTACTATGTCTTTCTCCAACACATTCTCAGTTTGTTATATAAAATGCATATCAGCAGTGGTGCAAATTGACTGGAAAAGAGACTCAAAGAAATCACAAGGGTCTGTCTAGGTTCCTGGGCAGCAGAGAAGTATCTTACTTTAAGTAATGCAGTGCAGCATGCTGTGTTCATGTCACTTGCTGCAGGGTAGTAAGGGTTCATAAAATCAAGCCAGCTACATGGCTATAGATCTTCTATAATGTAACATTTATTTTCGTTTGCCATGGGCAATAGATTTTCTATTACTGAATGTGAACTAATGAACTGGCAGGCCAAGTCCAAGTTATCAACACCTATTGAATGTGTTTCCATGCTCTCACAGACAGGACAGTTCAGTTGGCAGTGTTCTACCTGCCTCTGACACACTGGGATTTTGACCCCAAGAATGCTCTCTGTGTTTGTGCTGCTCACTGGTGCTGCAGCTCTTCTTTTGAAGCACATTGTAAATCTTCCCATCATACAAATCTTCTCAGCCCACACAGGGATGGGTGCTTAACAATCTCAGTGGCATTACACAGCAATCCAGGAAATAAATTCTCAAGCCATCTTGTTTGATATATTTATGGACTTCCTTTCCACAAGTAGAAGGCTGGTGTGACCACCACAGCCAAGAGTCTGTGGGCACTCTACCACTCTGAACTTTACAGACACCTTTGTGCCAAGACAAAAATGAGTCAAAAAGGATATAAAATCCCACCCTTCTGATCAGTCAGCACCTGTTACTCAAACCATTCAACAGGGTCTCCCATAGCCATTAGAGATACTGCTGCTAGTCTAGTTCTAGTTAGGGGGAAAAAGAGGCAGGTGTGTACATTGGGATATGTTTTAGGGAACATGGAAGAAGGTGGGACAGAAAAATATGAAGGAACTACCAACTTTGTGGAGCAAAAGCAAGTGGAATGGAAAAGAACATGGAGTGGTTATGGTGATGTGACTCTGGTTATTGTTCATGTGCATGGAAACACATGTAATAAATTGCCATGGGTTCCACTTATATATCATACTAAGAAAGAGACCCCAGTTTGCTTAAATTACATTTGATTAATGCTTTTGTTGGCTACATACAGGCTAATAAAAGTTAATGTTGGAAGATGAAATGGCTCAGGAATATAATTGCATTTATTAAGAGACATTATTAGGTAAAATTCAGATAGTGGCAGGTTTTATATTAAGCTGCTTATATATCTGAAGAAACCAAAAGCAGGATTAGATAGATTTATCTCATTCAGTCCTGCTTGCAGTCTCATATAGGAGCCATTACAGGTGGGGAGCACTGAATGCAAAGACTGTTGGGCTGTCATAGCCTTAAAATATGAGAAGGAATGCTTTCTCAAGTTTCTGTATTTTAATCATTTGAAATAGAACCAAAACCCCTAATGGTCCTCATTTGCTATATTGGGCTTTGTTGACCAAAAGCCTTTCAGCAGTTAGTGCTCTACATCCTGCAGCTACTTTCAGTGTCCTTCATGGCACAAACTTCATTTCTATCTATTATGTATGAGCCAAGCCAAAAAAGGAATCGCCATTGTTCCAAATCTTGCATATGATCTAGCGAAGTTATATGGCAGATTGTACTCAGCTACATGAGATGTGGAAAATGTGGCCCTTCCAGGTCTCCTCATTAGCCCAGTATCATAACTTTAATTGTAGAGTATAAGAGAGGAAAACCCAGTAAGAGGGCAAAATAAACCATTTCTTCTTCAAGTATCAAAACAGGCTCCTGTAGTACTGGTTCAGGGTCAGTTAATTCATCTAATTATAGTGATAGTCTTTCACGAGTTAACAATTGCACAATACAAATGAAAAGCCATATGTAATTTAAATCACATTATTCAGATGAGGACGTTGGAGTCTGAGGTCCTGTGATGAAGTGGGGCACCCTAATCATTACCAAGGTCTTGGACACATCCGATTTCTGGACAGCATTGTATGCAGTTTCTTTACCCCTTTCAGTATTTTGAGGATGTATTAAATGTCTCTGCAGCAGTTTAGCTGCAGAAATTTACTTTGAAGTGTTATGCAAAAGGAATGTAGAAATCTACAGTGCTATATTCTATTGTTATAGATCTCTTTATTTTTTAGTGCATTGGAAGCATAGAGGAATTCAACACTTAAATGCTGAGATGGGTGTTCTCTTTCATGGATGTGCAGTTGTTTGCTGTATAATTTCACTACCAAAAACAATTTGTATGTGCCAATTTCTTTTAGGTGATTATACAGGTGGTAAACAGGGTGAAGTTTGATAATTTTTTTACCCCTAGCTTTATTTTCCCCTGTTCCAGAGAAATTAAACATAATGGCCTTGACCTGTGTTTTCATGTCATTATGAGTTTGGTTGGGGTTTTATTTCAAATTCAGGGGATAATATTAGTGGAAAGCACTGGGGAAAATATTCTGGGGGCTTTTTGTTTGATTGTTTGTTTCCCAGTTTGGGTTTTTTGTGTATTTGGTTGGTTTCCTTTTTTGGGGGGTGGGTTTGTTTGTTTTTGGGTTTGTTAAGGGGTTTTTTGTTTGTTTTGGTTTGGTTTATTTTTTGGGTTTTCTTTTGGTTTTTTGCGTTTTTTTTTGTTTGGTTGGTGGTTTAGTTTGGTTTGGTTTGGTTTGGTTTGGTTTATTTCAGGGGTTTTTTTGTTGGTTTGGTTTGGGTTTGTTTTTCTTTTTTGTTTGGTTTTGTCCTTTTTCCTCTGGGTTAGAAAGGTGAATTCTTGGCTAGATTTACTTTTTTGGTGTTTTTTTTTTTTTTGAGGCAAAGTGCAGGCAGATTCTCCTTTTGATTCTCATAGAGAGGTGAATTATGGTCAGGAAGCACTAACACATACCTGACTCCCATAAATGAATGTACCAGTTCTTTGAAACAGCCACTGCATTTTTACCCACAGTTATGGGAACACTCACGATAAAACCTTGAAAAATGACATTCTTCTTTTTTCATTTGAAAATGTTTTGTTTTCTATATGGAAGAAGAAAGCAGTTCACTAAGATAAAAAAAAGAGTATATAGGATTTAAAAATTCCATTTATAGTCTTTTGTATGCCAAAAGGAAAAAAAAACTCTTACAAAAATGCATGCCTATTAAAATATAGGTACATGATATTAAAAAATAAAACTGTCTTTCATTCACAAGCAAAGAATTAACATGTCTTCAGTTTTATGAAACACCATGAGCTATTGTGCATGGCGTTTTATGCTCTATTCCACAAAGAACATTGAGTTGAATTGTTCTTCTTATAAAAAATAGAACAAAGTTCTTAAGAAATAAATTCTCCTTCTCTGTCCTTAATTTTTCTCCGACACATGGTACATTTTTGCTCATTCCATTGTGGGAAAGAAAAGCTCTTAGTTCATTGGAATGAAGAATAAACAAATATGAAGGCTCAATCTTACCTTCATTGTGGCCTTAGACCTATTCAATATTGGAATAAATGTTTTATTTGCTACCAAGACCCTAGAGTAGAGTTACTTGCAGTTGTTCTACTGAATATGACCCAAAAGCTCTTTAGGGTCATTTTATCTTGCAGGCTTGCTGTATCCCCCATTTCTGAGTGCACCTATCCTGTTCAAAATAGATGAATCAGCTTAAAAACATCCTATAAAAAGATATTATCTTTTTTTCAGGTTTTGGATGCATGATTCAAGCACACCCAATTTGATTCTGAGTATGAATCAGCTGGTGAATTAGAGGGAATAATGAAATGCCACTATACCAATGAGACAAGGGAAAAAGTCAATCAAAATTGGACACTTAATAACTGTGAAATATGACATAAATATGAAATATGAAATAGATTTAGCTCTTAAATTACTGAGAGAAAAATGACAGATTTTCAGTGTGATCATCATTCCATATTTCCTGACATAAATATTTGATAAACTTACTAAATCTGAGAATCTCCAATAGTATCTTGAGGGTACAGCTAGACCAACAAAGTCTAGCTTCAAATTAGGGAAATGAAAGTATGACAGAACTTGGAGGCAAATTTAAAATTCATTTGATGAGCAATCCATGAAAATATTGAATCTAAAAACAAATGGGTGTAGAATCATTGTGCATTTATTCAGATACACATAAAAATAATAATAAAAAAAAGATCAAAGCTCTCTATGCAATAACTTTTAATGCTGTAAGAGGAACAAACTCTTCATTTCTCTGAAGTGTTTAGCTAGGTTGAAACAGTGACGCTTATTTTTAAATAACAAAGGAACAGAAGCAACCACATGTCTTCAAAATTCAGGGTTCGCATTCAGTTAAGCCACTTTTGAAACAATACCTTAAATCTGCTCCTATATGTGTTAATTAAATTATTTAGTTTCAGATTTACTGGTGTTACAGTTTTGCCTCTTTTATCCGTGAGAGTTTGGGTTTTGTACAGAAGAGACAGCTCCTGTCCAAAAGTACTTGCAGTCAGTGGTTGCAATGAAATACTAATGACAGGTAATTGTGATCTGTTGTACAAGCTTCAATCACTGCATAGCAATTACTCATCCACTAGCAAATATTTGACTAGCATCTCTCCATTGTGGTAGTATAGGAATGACTCTGCTGTTCCTGTGAAGAAGTGATTTCATCTTCATAATGTCTCAGTGATTCTTCATATTTCAACGACTTCTGAATTGAAATGCAATTGCAAGAAGAATAACACACACATATTTTTTGTTCAGCTGGCATACACAGAAACTCAGATTGTGAATCAAAAGTTGTCTTGGTTCTTGTATTTTCCTATGTGAATCCATCAATAACTATCATTCCAGCTTCATTCGTTTATACCAGAACAGTTGATTTTTATGCAGATCGTACAAATTGAAATTAAATTATTGTCTACAGTGATTTGCTTCCCCTATGGTTCTCCACTGCTGCTGCAAGAACTGAAGCAGTGAAAGTACTCCTATACTAATGAGGCTGACATTTAATCATGTTGTGATTAAATGTAATGTGTTGTAAACTAAGTTCAAAAAAAAAAATCATTCTTAATTTGAAGGACCTTCCTGACTAATATTGCTAGAATGAGCTGTGTAATACTGAGAAATTTCAGTGGAGAAATATAGGCAAGTACCAAATAAATTAACAATTCTACTAATGGGTGATTTAAGGAGAATTCTTGTCTCATTTCTTTAAAAATACTACATTGTTACTGAGAGTATTAAAAAGCAAACAAAAATAAGAATGATGATTCTTGTTATTATTGTAACAGAAAGATACAACTCTAAGAGTAAATAAATATTTTATTTACTTAAGGAATAATTTTTGCAGTCACTTCTTTGCTACATCATGTGGATTCTTTAAATAAACTTTCAATTAAAATTATATTAAATCATATCAAAAAAAAAAAGAAACTAGCTATATAACTATCAAATTAAAAAATTGAGATTCACTGGAACTGATCTGAAGTAAAAATGACTCAAAGATGGAAATAGCCCCCTGAGTAGAATATATCAAAATACTTAGTGTTTGCTCTATGAGGATGATTGTACACAGAATACTAGTAAGGATGGGTTTTTTTCTCTTATAAAGATAAATAACAAAAGCATTAAGAAATATTTAATTTTTTTTAAATAGACAGGAAAAATCCAAACTTTTTGGTTTGGTTTGGTTTGGTTTGGTTTGGTTTGGTTTGGTTTGGTTTGGTTTGGTTTGGTTTGGTTTGGCTTGGGTTGAGTTGGAGTAAGATACACAACATACACATATGAGTTAGAGTAAGATTTTTCTAAGGGACAAAAGAACATTTACTCTGCTGTTTAAAAAAGTGGATGTTATATATTGCACTGAATTTACATAGGGTGATTGTCCTCTCTGGATCTGAACATCATTGATGTAAAATGAAATTGGGGATTTTGGGATGGGGGAAGTGATGAATGAAGCAAAAGGCTTTTTAAAGCTGAATTTATAAGCTCAGCCTGACTAGGAAGATAAATCAAGCAGAACTATTGAGGTTCATGCAGAATCATTTTCTCCTCTTCTGCCCATTACTTCTCCATCTAATCCAGTAAGTTATCCATATATGTACCTGTAAACTATCAGTTACTTTAAAAAATAAGCTATCCACATATGATAACTTCTGTGTCAGAAGTTTCAGCCTACTTCAGTAATAAAATAGTGCAACCTATACTCTTTGTTCTCTGCAGTAACACCTATCTCCTGACTGTGTGAAACAATTAGAAATAAAACAAAAAGGAAACATTAAATTTAAATTAAAACTAAATTTCTGTCTTGAATTCCTTCTACACCCAAAACTAGGGACAATCCACACAGGAGACATTTTTTGATAGTTAAGAAGTAGTTGTATTTCTGCATTTCTTACTTGGACCTTATGCATGTCTGACACATTCAGAGAAATGTTGCAAGAATTCTTAGGTAGGATTACATGCCTATGACATACATGTCTGCATCTGAGCTAATTCTATAAAATCCCTTCTCAGTCATCATAGAGAAGCACACACTACTTGAGTTTACCTCACACCTCACCTGCCTTTTAGGATTAGATATGACATTATTCCTTAATGACTACAAAAAAAAAAGTAAAAACATGCAGTTATTTTTTTTTAAACTTGGATTAGGAGAAAAAATTATGTAGAGCAAAAGACTTGACCAATAAAACCTTGGACAGAATACTGCTGTTAAAAGACATGATAATTTCTGATAGTTTTGTTCCTTTCAATTGTCTTTTATTTTAACTAAAATAGCATTATGCCTGTGTCTAACAGATTTTATAGTGTTGTTTGAGTAGTTTATGTGATAAATCATAGTCTTAGAAACACACAGGGCACAAAGGAAAATCAGATCAAATGACTTGCTTTGCTAGGATTTCCAGGTCTGGGAACTGAAATCAGTGCCTGCTCTCATGACTCTGGTTCTTGATGCAGGAAATGAGCTGCACTGTGGAGCGATGCTAAACAGATTGTTAAATTTCATACATAAGGTAAAGCATAGATGTGTCACCTCGGGTTTGTCTGCATGAAGCTATATTAATTTTGCTGAAATTTTGCCTTTAACTAAGGTTCATCTTATGCTGTTAGAGCCTAAGGCAGAGTCTAGAAAGTGGGAGGAATTGCTTCTGTCATTGGACCGTGTGGGTGATATTGCTTTATACCTCCTACCTGGCAGCCTGCCAGATGCCTATGTCTCAGCCAAGGGTGTGCTTCTTCTAGGTCCTCTAATGTTCCTGAGAAGAAGCTACCAGCTAGTGTTAACTTCCCAGTTAGTCATGAAACATCTCATTTTTGCACTGGGCAAAACTTACAAATTATTTATGACTTGTTATTTATCACATATATGAAATATTTCTTTATTTACTTAACTGATGTAAACACAGACAGTTATAAATCTGTTAAGTGCAAGCCTGTAACTCTACATTCTGCCTGTGTCTCAGCATTCAAAATATTTACCCTTGGTTCAGTGTCCACTAAGCTTTCTAGTTGAGGAAAGGGAAAAGCAGACAGTGAAATTTGATCTGTTGGCTGGCAATAAACTTCTTTCTCTCAGTCCACTGACTGTTATCTGCTGCTCATATGAGCACCAGCAGTACAGCTGTGAGCAGCCTGAGGAGTATAAAGAATGATTACAGAGTTCTGGGAGTGGCAGTGAGGGAATTTGGAGCACAAGTTATTTTTTCCTCAGTCCTCCCAAAGAGAAAGGGTTTGAAAAGGCGAGTGAAATCTGTAATGGTTACAGACCTGGAGCCACAATTAGGATTTTTCTACTTAGACCATGCCACTCTGAAAAATGTGGTGTACTGGGAGCTGATATGGTCCATCTGTCAGAGAAGGAGAGGAACATCTTTGGTCATAGGCTTGCCAAGATGGTGGAGAAGGCTTTAAACTAAAGTGCCAGGGAAGGAACAATCTGTCCTACTCCTCAATCTGTCCTGCTCCTAATATATGGATGTCAGGGCCAGCAATTGATGCATAGAGGTTGCAAAGAGGTGTCACAGGTCAGCAGAAAATCACCTGAAGAGCAGTAGAAAGGAATTACAGCCACTAAGTCAGCTTCAATGGGGCCCAACTTAAATGCCTCTATGCAAAGCACATAGCAAAAACCAGAAATTAGAGATGTGGATGCCTGCAGGGCTTTAATCTTTTTAATGTCATGGAGACATGGTGAGATTGTTCCTGTGACTAGATTGTCATAATGGAAGGATACAAGGAAGGATAGGCAACAGAGCTGAGGAGGTGGTGTTGCCCTCTGTGTCCATGATCAGCTGGAGTGCAAGGAGGTCTACCTGTGGATGGAAGAGGAATCAGCCAAAAGTTTATGGGTCAAGATTAAAAGGAGAGCAAGGACAGGATATTATAGTGGGGGTCTGCTACAGGAACACATGGTGAATAATGATCGGTGATGGCCGACATGGCTTCACTAGGGGCAAACAGCTCCTGAAAAATTTGGCCACCTACTGTGATGGGCTTACAGCATTGGTAGATAAGGGAAGTGCAACTGACACCTGGATTTGTACAAAACATTTGATATTGTCCAGCATGACATCCTTGTCTTTCACCTGTAGAGACATGAATTTGATGGATGGACTCTACATAGAGTGTTTTGTTTAGTTTTGGGGCCCCAAATATAGGAAGGACACAGACCCATCGAAGAGAGTCCAAAGGAGGCCACAAAGATGATCAGAGAGCTGGAGCACCTCTTGTATGAAGATAGACTGAGAAAGCTGTGGTTACTCGCTCTGGAGAAGAGAAGTCTCTGGGGTGCCCTTACTGAAGCCTTCCAGCACCTAAAAGGGCCTACAAGAGAGCTGGGGAGGGACTTTTGACAAAGGTGTGTTGTAAAAGGCAAAGGGAAATGGCTTTAAGTTGAAATGGGGTTTATATTGGAAATTGTTAGAAGTTCTTCACTATGAGTGTGTTGAGGCACTGGAATAAGTCACCCAGAGAAGTTATGGATGCCCCATCCCTGGAACTGTTCAAGACCAGGCTGGATGGGGCTTTGACCAACCTGGTCTAGTGGAAGTCCCTATCCATGACAGGATGGCTGGAACTAGCTAATTTATAAGGTCCTGTGCTTCTATGACTCTTTAAAGACAATTGTGATAGGTTAAAACAAAAAAGTATCCAAACATTTTTTAATGAAGGCTTACCTCCAAAAGAACTAGTCTTTGATTGGATCAAATGATTATCTTTTGAACATTGAAATCATTCCAAGCTGAGGGAGTGCTAGTAGAGCGTGTGTTCTTGTTTATATAATGTTCTTTTCTCTTTGTCATGCAGAAGATTTTCTGTGCTTGTGAACATGACTGACTTTACTTACAATATAGGATGTGAAGAGACTGAGGACAGAATTATGCAGTTTCTGGAAACAAAAAAAATATTGAAGGAGTCCACTGGAAGTTGTCCAGTGGGAAATTGAGGTCTGAAGTTTAAGATCAGGGGGCTCTAGGTGATGGCCTCCAGGGGTGCCTCGGACGGAGTCCAGCCGTCTACTACTCACTCTGAAATAGAGGATGGTGCTTGATTGCTGTAGAGCTTTGGTGTCTTGGAGAGAGGAATCCTTCCATTTCAGCACTGCACATTTTATCCATCTTTTCTCCAAAGCCAATATGTATACATGAGAGTACTTGCACAACAGCAGAATCCCTTCCCTCAAAAAAAAAAAAAAAAGAAATTAACATGTTCTGTTGATGGCAAATGTTAAAAAGATAGAAAATTACTTCCTCAAATAATGCAGCACATGCAATTTCTAATTTTGATTGCATTAGGAATATCTGGGTATTCATTTATGAGACCAAAAACAAGAGAAAAATAGAAGCAAATAAAAAGGATAATTTTTAGACATAAATTTGTGGGTGGATTAGTTTGGGATTTTATACATAAAGCCTGATTTTACCTTTTGTGGGAAGAAAAGAATTTGCAAGTAGCCTAGAAATAATTTAACACAGTAGTCTAACAAGAACTGAGACAGATACAGAGAAATAATAATTTCAAATAATAAATCTCTAAGATTTCAGACTAAGAAGGAAGTTTCAAAATCTCTGAGGTTACTTTTGATCAGTAATGTCATCAAGCCCAAGCTTGCCAGTTCTTTCAGATAATTATAACATTCTACAGTTCTCAATTTAAAAGACCAATTTCTGATTGCATATGACAGTTCTTCTTATCCCTGAAAAAAATTCTGCCCGGTAAATGCTTTCATTCAATACTAAATCAGATGCAAGGTTCCCAGTCTTCTTGTGCCTACAACTCTATGCTTGATGAAAATTACCTTTGTTATTCTGGAATGCTTCATTTTACTAAAAAATGTCTTTACACTTTAGTATTTCAGAGCTGGGGCTCTAAATCTGGGAGTTGATGTCTTTGCATTATTAAAACTGTGTAATATATAGTTTTTTCTCTTTGCTCTGCATATAAGAGAAACACTTAACTCTCTCTGCAAACATATTTTGTGTTCTTCTCTCCTTTTAGTAACTGCCAATTGCAGATGTTAATGTCCAGATTCTTATGTAAAGAAACTGTGATTGCCTTTATTACAATATTATAGAAAATTCTTTTAAGTCAGTAAACATAAAAAACCAGCTCTCATTCACTGGAACTGAATAAAACTTAAAATTATTTTTATACATCTTTTTATTTGTGAAAAGCAAAAGGGTGCAAGAGGATACTGAGATTCTGCCTGAGGATGTTTAGATTAACAGTACAAGTAGAGTAACAAGCATATTCAATTATGAAGTTAGATTAACTCTCCTTGACAAGGGAAACATAGTAGTAGGCCCAAAAGAAACTATGATGAGCAATCCAAACTAGGCATATTTTTAAGCAGATCATGCTTGCATATGAAGGGGAACAAAAAACTAAGCCATCAGTTTTCTGTGGTCAAAAATGAACCTGCATGGGGGAACCAAACAGAATAAAACAAGTTCCCAAGAATTCAAAAACCTCGGTAACCATTTCTAACAGAAAGGTTAAACAACCACTAAAAATTCTACTATAAATTTACCATGACTCAAAAAAAGCTGTTTCAATTCTTTGAAAGAATCTACCCAACTTTCACTACCAGCCATTGTGTCTGGTTATACTAAGCTATAAATCAGGGGTGATTAATTAACTACTTAATTACAATGTGATAAACTACACAGATTTTGGGGTGAATTTTGCTAAATGGGTATTAATGTCATGTTTTACAGTCCATTCATCATTCTGGACCCTTGTTTCTGAACTGCCTCCAATTTTTTTTCATTACTCTTTTTAAACCATTTGCAAAATGTTCTTAGTACCACTAAAAATAAATGGAAAAAATAACTGATCCATGCCTAATTAATATTTCCCCTGTAACAGTCTTTTTGGTAATGGTACCACACTAGAATCTATATCCCAATAATCACATTCATGACTATACATTACATATAATTAAAGTAAGCATCTGAAAGGCAAACTTATACAAATATGAACTAGGAAAAAAAAGCCATATATATTTATATTTTTTTTACTGAGTTGTTATATCCTTAATGTGAGAAGACTTATGAATATTTTGTTGACCTACTAATTTTTTGTTATACATTGAAAGCAAAAATAAAAAGTAGCATCAAAGAAGCTGAGCAAGCTATGTTGTCTGGCGTAAATTATATTAAACTTTTTCAGAATCATAAACTAACAACATTATCAACCTGCATTCGAAAGTATTACCTCTTCCTTTGAAAATTTAGTTTGATAAATTATGCTCATGTTATATTTCTAAAATAGTGTATGCCAGCATTAAAACTGGCAGTAAGTAAACATTAAATCCCTTCAACATTTACTCCAGTAAGACAAAACAAGGCTGGGAAAGACTTTTTAGGAAGGGAACTCTCAATTTCATCTAAAACAGTGTTAACAGTATTTAGCAAATATCTTGGATGGAAACCCAGGAGTGAACAATAGAAAAAGAGAGAAATTCAATAACAGAATCATACAGCTGGAGACAAAATAATTAGGGAAAAAAAATCCAAACATACTCTGAACATATGTTGATTTTGCTTGTAGCATAGTATATAATCAGAAGGGAACTCTATGGCATAAGGCAACTAGTGATAGTATCTTGTTTAATTGACATTTTTTCACAAAGATGCCCAAAGAAGTTTATGTTTGAGTATGTTCTTGCTGCTGTTACTTATGATCCTATCTCAGATTTTGGTATTGTATTTCTGAGACCGAATACTGCAGAGACAAAGACAAATCAAATTCTGTGAAGAGGAATCCCCTGGCTCTTTTGCAACTCAAAAGTTCTGAATTTCTGGATGAGAAGATCATTGAATAAAAAGATGCAACATCAACGTGATACACAAAAGTAAGGGAAAAAAGGAGAAAATTCCAGAGTGCATTCTTTCTTCCTTCCTTCTTCTTATTATTATTCAGGTACTTAACACTCAGACACTTTTTTTTCTGTTGGTTGGAAAAGCGACAGTGACTTCAGTCAGCCTTCCAGGTCTCTCCCTGGAGATGAAAGGAAGGAAGGAATGTTTTGGCATCATTACACATTTGTTTATAACTTGCACTTCATTCCAATCCTGTTCATGTTCTTACTTCAAATATGATAAATTCTGGTAGTAACTGTGGTTGGAAAGAATTTCAGAAATCACTCCTTCTTTACTATTCAGACTTCAAGTGGTGGAGAATATAAAGCACCCGGTGTAATCCTATTCCTATATAAATTTACCTTCTCTTCATTGATTTTAAGATATGTGTGCAATAGATTTGAAAGTTCTTTAACACTCAATATCAAAAATGTTGAATATTGCACAAAATCATGAATATTTTGATGTTAAACATGGCTAAGACTGACTAAAAAAAGAAGGTTTAAAAAGTATATCAAGGTTTAAGGTTTGTTTTCATTCAAATACAGAAATCAGATTCTTCAATTGCCAAAATTAAAATGAATTTTTTTAGGAATATCCATATCACCCATTTAAGTAACTGTTTTGTAGATTCTTTATTGTCAGGAAAAATGAATGACAGATATAGAGGAGTATCCAAAGAATAATTTTTGATATTCCAGCCCTATCACCTTTTTTTAAAGTTCAATGGATTGTAAAAGAGACTGAGCCATTTTTGAATTACAATAGGTTTCTACATATAAGCGACACAAATATTCTTCCTTCTTCTTGCTTTTATTTTGTTAATTATGGACTAAAGTTCTCATAGGCAGAAAAAAACCCTTTTGAAGTTCCTAATTGACACTGGAGTCCTATAAATCATGTGTATGGCTTTCTGCAAGCCTTGACCATGTGTTACCTTCCACTGTAGATTTTAAAGTGATTCAAAAAGGATTGCATTATATTTATTTTTTTAATTCTTAACTGAACTAGCTGTTATAGAACCAGGATTCCAAGCACACACAGTTCCCTGGAAGCTGCACAGTTTCAGAATTTACTGGCTCAAGAAAAATATATCTAGGAGTATGAGTGGGCTCCTGGGAAATGAATGACCTGACAGAGATGCTAAGAAAGTGAGGTTCAAGAAATATTTTATGAAAAGAGATCACTGATTTTAGTGTCTTCAATCTATTGATCTCAAATTTTTAGCCAAATTTTTTAGAATAGCTTTAAGTCCTTTGCATAGATCACTTAGATAGACCAACAGAACATTTTCTGAAGAAGCAAAAATTTCCCAGAAAATGTGCTGTTGAAAGGGTTTTGTATCCTAACAGAAAGATGTCCAGCTGACTAATGAGCAGGACCTCCATGAAATCAATATGCTTGTGCTGGTTTTGGGTAAGCAAGGAATTTGTGTAATAGGTTTCAAATAGAACTCCTCCAAGAAATTTTCAAATGTTGTGTTGCTATAAAATTTATTCCGCTTTGTAAGGATTCTTATCCAGAAAATGATGAAGGAGAGAAGGTAGGTGTGCTGTTGCATTGGCATTCTGTTCATGAAAACAGTGGTAGACTGTTAAATGCTAATGTGTACTGTAGAAGATCCTAAGAAACATTCAACATTGAATCAATTTGTGTCAATAACATCGAGCTTCTGATTGTTGCTAAATTCTCTTCTTGAGACTGAACACCAGTGCATGTGAACTTTGCACTGATTTGAACTTGGAGATCAGCCCCAGAAAAGTATAAGCTCTTTTTATTTGTTTTTTGCCTGGTTTATTTTATAGTAACTGCTGTCTCAACAGCTTAGATCTTGGCAGCTGTCTTCATGACGAGATGAGATGGTTTATGTTAGTGATGACATGAGTGTTTAACCAGAGAGAAAGTGAGAGACAGAGGAAAGCCCTGGCAGATTTACAGTGTTGCTGTTATAGGGGTTTTTGAAGTGTGGAGGTGGTTGTTTTTTGGAGTGGTTTTATTGTTTGTTTGTTTGGGTTTTGTTGTTGTTGTGTTGTTTGGGGATTTTTTTGTGTCTTGTAGTAGACTGTGAGTAGGTGGGAAGAACTGTGCAACCAATTTTCTTTAAGAAAGTGTAGACTGGGATTTAGAGATGATTTTCCTGACATCCAAATAAACTGTTGTGGTAGGATAAATAGCAAAGAAATCTGATGACTCACTCAGTTGGTAAGATTTTGAGGAATAGTGAAGAACTTCCTTCTTTGTGTGACTTTTTGTTTTCCACTTCACACATTAAAATTAGAATAATCATGCCCTACCTGCCTTCCAGGAGGAAACCCAAAGATATCCATTGCAATGTCAGCCAGAAATAGAACAAAGTAATTGTGAAAATCTGCTGCCTTTTTTCCTGTATTTTCTCAGTTGGCCATTGTTTCCTGACACTATACAGTTAAAGGATTCTTTTAAAGACAGCACACAAAATGGGAGCATAATCACATTAGATTTGTCATTATTCCCAGCACTCCCAAAATTTAGGAAGATTTTATGTACATTTTTCAGAGAATGCACAGAAAGCTGGTTGGGTGGCAAGATAACTAGGAGAAATGGAATAGATGTTATTGTTGTAGAGACTAATGGAATAATAAGGAGTCTCTAATGTAAATCAGAGTAGTCAATATCTCTGTCATAGCATCCTACTGAACCAGTTTAATAAGGCCTCTACAAACAGAGCTACACAGCAGATACTACAGAATTGGAGGCGGTTGCTTTTTTTGAATTCTTGCATAAGTCTTGAGTTGTTTCTAGCAGTTTATGATGCCATGATTACAAGAATCTTTCAAATAGCAGGATAAACTGAGAAAGAAGGAAGGTGTGAGTCTGAAACAACTGATATTATACTGAATTAATTTGAAATGTCTTCTTGTGTTAATTTTACTCATACTACTGAAAAATAAAAACTGAAAATTGACTTTAGTGTTCTGAATCCTGAGAACGCTTATGTGGATTTCCAAATCAGAACTTATTCTGATAAATAATGCTAGATTCAAAAAACCTTGATCGATAATTCCTGACTTTTTTCCTAAAATATTACAATGTCTGCATACATATTTGTTGTCCTTAGACAACACCTAGTCTCATAACAATCCATCACATAAATTCTACAGCTAACAGGTTCAAAAGCAGAGTGCCAGTTAGATTTTATTAGCTACAGATGGAAGGGTATGATGAATCATTCACAGGTATCAAACTGTTGTAAAGATCACATGCTATTATTTCAGCAATCTAGTTATAATGCATTGACCCTTAATATGCTAGACTTAAACAAATAATTGCTTTTATGAATGATTATTTAGCAGGTTGTTTATGACATTATTTTCAATTGTGACAGCTTGAGGAAACAATGAAATGTTGCTGCATAATCTGTTCTCTGCCTCACAGGTATTTCCTGGTAGAAATGATCATGAGAAATGTGAAGTTTTTGAAATTATGTTATATGCAGGAAGCAGGAAGGCCCTTTAATTATGCCCTTAAGTACAGAATATTTGCTTAATTGCTTAGTAGCCCTTGTATCCTGAAAATTTAATTAAGTGATGATTAACTATTCATTATAATATTTTCCTGTTATTATTCAGTACAAGCTGCACATTAACTTTTAAAGTCTTTATCATGTTAGGAATTAAGCAACCCCAATTCTCATCAACTGCACAGACTGACTGTGATACTACAATAACTTATCTACTTCCCTTGTTCAATTAATAATACCTGATTCATCAGGCAAATCAGAATTGCCCATGGAAAAAGTCTGGCATTTTAAGCAGTGGCAGCTAATCCTGTTTCCTGCACCAGGCCTCTGTTCTGTTAGGACACGTGCTCAGTTTCCCTGGCCCAACTAATTCAGGCTGGAAAGCCGTGGTATGATTCAAGCTGCTTAAGATGGGGCTCCAGAAGAGAATATGTGGAGTTTAGAGCCCCTTAACCTCCACTAGAATGTGAACTTCTAAGCTCAAAAACCAGAGGTAAAGGTGGCTTTCTTTTTATACAATTAATTGTTGGGGTTCCGCTAACTGGGACATTGGAATCCCAGCTAGTTCCTCACCTCTATCCTGAAGTAATCCCAACTGACTTCTTACTTCTCTGGAGAACACGTGGGCCATGAAGAACTTGCCATTGTGAGGGAAGCCCTTCACATCTCCTTTGAATCTGTGCTGCTCACTAATGTGAACTCCAGGGAGAACTCAAGGGCAGTGGCCAGTAGACCTTTGCCCAGCCCCGGCGAGATGAGCTGTGCAGATCTGAGATACAAAAAGATTGTGACATTATTTCATCTTTGTAGCAAAGGTTAGCATATTGGGTTCCTTGCTTTTCTTGTTCCCACTAGATAAACTTCGGATCTTGTTTCAGATGCCAGTCTTGCTTTCTACCCTGAGTCATAATTTCCTTTTGGGGCATTGAAAGGATTCCCCTCTTGGAATAATTTAAAAATGTAGCAGAGGTGAAGTAAGTTCTGCCCCATGCACTTCCTAAGCACTGTAAGTAAAGCATTACTTTGTTTAGCTGATTTGCAGGAATGAGAGGAAGAAAGAGAAAGTAGAACATAGGTGTGCTTGGCTACTCAGCCGCTGCATTACTTTCAGTAATGGTGGCATGTGTCAGCTGTTTCTAGAACTAATCAACTGAATTTCTGGAAGTCAAAATATTGGAAAATTGAGGAATTTATAAGGATAGTCAGTAATAAACCACAATTTTTCAGTCATCCTTTAAAAAATAATTTGCACTATATCTAAACTGTATCTCTACCCATATTTTCAAGTTATTGGGTACTCCTGAAACTTTCTGGTATTAAACAACTTCTGAAGATATGACTTTGCAATTTAGTGCTACTACAATATCATATTCTATATATAACAATACATATATTTGCATACATGTTGAACCCAGAAATGCCTTAATCATGGTGCTAAACTTGTGTGTGTGATAAGCAAGTGAAATTAGGACTGAGAAGGAAATGGAATAAAACTCTATAAAGGGGAAGAAGTGGAAACCAGTTCATTCAGAAGCGATGCCATGAACTGATGAAGGAAGAGATTTTCTTTTCAGAGATTTTTGTTCTGACAATCCGACAAAAGTTCTCATTTTTCATTCTTATTTTTATGTGTATATTATTAACAGTACCACATGAAGCCGCAGGGTGCCTGATCCAGAATTACTGTGAGGCTTCTTTGGGGAAATTTAATATATGTCTTTTAAAATAATTTTGAATGACAACTTTATTAGATAAAATTAGCACATTAGAAAATTATCTTATATATGATTTTATGATTGATTGCATCAATCATGGAGATGGATACATATATAGTAGAATATGCATATTTCTAGCTGGTACATTAAATATACCTAGATAATTTTTATTTAATCTTTTAATCTGAATACTTATATTTTAATAATTAAACCCATGAAATGTTAGTATTTTAAAGTACCTTAAAATTTAATAAAATTAATACGATAAGAATGTTCTGACAGAGGGAAAACTAGATACATTTCCCACTTTTGGGTCTGACTCCAGTCAGGACTGCCTAAGGGCAAATCTACATTCATCCTTGTAGATTTTTGCTGAAACATTTTGCTGTAACATTTGCTTATAAAGAAGAGCATCATTATGAGTTTGAGTTTTATTAATACTATATAAAAAAACCCATAATGATTTAAACTCAGCAGAGGGTTTTAATCTGATTACTTAACAGCGATGACACTTATATAAGAGAAAACTTATAACTTCTTTTTCTAGCAGGGCCGGTTTTTCAGAGGTGACCAGTCAAGCATATTGTTAGATGTTTTTTCCTTTTTAGTGTATGCTTTTTTAGACATCTACAGCCCACAATTTTTCTACATGAATGTTTTAAGTGTCTCCTTTGTCTTTAAGGGATTGGGACACAATTCTCTAGACACTTACTAGTCATTTGATGATGATGTTAATCTCTGTACAACAGCTAAAACACTAATGGGTTTAAATCACAAGATGAGGCAAATTTAGTGTGCACTTGTCCAGAGGAAGTCCTCCTATCAAAAGTGCTATCCCTATTAAAAAAATTACAGGGCTAAACTCATTAAAATGTAGTTCACCAGAGCTCATGTGTATTTTCAAGTGATATCTAAGTATGAAAATATTTCTAAGGAACTTCACAATAGAAAAATTTCTTAAAGTGCTAACTAAACTCAGGTGTGATGGTGTTTAAACCTGTCATGAGTTCTTTCTTAATGATTGCTCCTCTGTTCTACAAAATTGAACAAAAGGCCTGCTCTAAGCAAAGTTTTGCTTTGTGTGGGTGTTTGTGTGGGTATGTACCATGCAAAACAAAACTAATAGGAACCTATTATCAGGTTTTCCTTATGCTCTAGTCAAAGTGATATCAAAGTGTCTAATTACTTTTTATTAGGATGCTGAAATGCACTATTTTCAATGCTTTTAGGAGTGCAACCAGGCACAACACAATTGATGAAGTTTTAATTTCATATGGATGACAATTATCCATAAGCCTCTACGTAAGAAAGCAACTAACATTATAGCTGAACATTTGGTTAACTCTTGTAGAAAACATGATGTTTATTTTGCCATACTAAGGTTAAGAGTTACCTAAAGAGGAAATATTCTGATATGAATTGAAGCACAATCTGCATTTTCTTATTCATCAGACTTGTGAGAAAATAATCAAAACTGAAAACACTTTTATATACTTTCATTGTTGGCCTATAGAAACTCCAAAGTTGCATGTAATTTTCCTTTCTAAGATGGTTTACATGGGACTGATCCTAGATGGTAATTCCCAGCCTGCTGACTTGTGTTCCTGGATGGGAGTATGTTTTCCATATTGTCAGGAGTTCCAAGCTGGAACAGCTTAAGACTGATTTTATGTTTCTTGGGGGAAAAAAACAGAAAAAACCAAGAAAAGCTATAGCCTGCTCTTTCAGTCCTTATTAGAAAAAAAAAAAAAAAGTTAGTGACTGTTTTTTTATAAATCTGAAGTAATAACACTGTAATGTTTTATCCTAGGAATGGATTACTTTGTATTTGATTTGCTCACATTTTGAAGGATCTATCCTCCATCGACTTTGTTATTTAGACATTTTTTTGTCAGAGTTCTTTCTTGCCTTCTAAGCTTTGAAAGAGATCAGATAATCCTGAACTCAAAGCTGTTTTCTAGTTTCAGTCAGAAAATTGGGCAGACTTCTGACTTTTTTAATTTGTTATTCAATTACTGGAAAACATTTTTTCAGGAGGTTAATGATCCTCTATATGCCTATGAGAGATTTGTGTCTGTGTAGGAAAGGAGGCTAATGTCATGAGTGAAAAGTAATTTAAAATTGTTTTAATTAGCCTACATTTTTGTCTCTCAGTGAAATTAAAAGCCAGAATAAACTGGCCTGAGCATTTCTAGGATTATAGTCTCTAAGTCATGTATCATTTTGGTTCAGGTTTTCAGGTATATACTGTATATCTCAAAGCCAGTTTTAGTACAGAAAATGTTTTCTTAAAATACCTGTTGTGCCCATCAGCTACTGACATGTAACAGGACCACATTTAAAAGTTTCCTCTATTAGCAGAATAAAGTATGTTGATTACATAAAGTTTAATTTGGAAGAGAATCGATTTATTTAAATTAATTAATATGTAGCTGAATTTTAGGCCACTAACAAGTTGAACATTTAACAAAATGTTTTTGTTTCCACAAGAGACTCCTGACCTACGAGAAGCAAAGAAGCCCTAAAAAAACAAAAAAATCAGCCAGAGATATAGTATCAGTCCTTCTCATTTTATAGCTCCATCTATGGAAAATTTACAGAAATAAATCCAAAGGAAGCTTTCATGTGTTTACTGTGTTTTGTCTTGTTATGATTATAATGCACATATTTTTGATAATACATTATTTTCATTTTATATCCTAAAAGTTTCATGTCCCAAAGTTCATTTACTTACATAATCAGCATAGACATGCTTCTCTAAATAAAGCACTAAACAAAAGAAGTGATATGGTTTCCAAGATTTGAGGGAGTAGGGATTTAATTTTTCATTTTGCGTTATTACCATAACAAATTTATTTAAAGGATAGGAAGGATAAGCATCACTTATTTAGGGGTTTTTTTGGTCTGTAGTTTTTTACTTTCAGCAATACAGCAAAAAGAGTTTACTACATTACTACTACATTATTTCAAGAGTGACAGCTGAAAAGAGAATTACTACTGAGAAACCACTTCAAGTTAAAATACTGTTTAGTAGGAATTCTAGTGTTCAAATATTTCAGTCTTATAGAGGGAACTAAATCATGAAATTAATTCATTTATACATCAAAAAAACATGTTTTGTTTACAATGTCCTCTTGATCACAGATACTAAAATGCAGTTGTACAGTGCAAAAATCTTACCATGCTAATTATGCTTATCAGGATTTAAGGAGGTTAATTTAATCAGATGGAAATGGGTGTGTCAGACTAGGTTTGAAGTAACTAATAGAACATATAATTGACAGCTTTCCACATGCTGCTTTAGAAGGGCAGAGGAAAAGCACTGCTTGACCTTGATGACTGCTCAGATTTTCAAGGTGCTACTTTGGAGTACAATCACTGGGGGCCCACAGGTTAGGAACTGCAAACACTTGCAAATGCAGCTACAAAAATGAGACCATTACTGAGATGGTGGGTTTGCTTATGGAAAGTAGCTTTTAGGTGGAACGTTTAGGTGAGGAACTACACTGTGATTTTAATAACATTAATATCTTATTTTCTGTAGTTAGGAATACTGCCTAAGGAAAATGTATGATTATGGGTTTTGATTATGGCTTTCCTCCTTTAATGTTGACTCAGTTTCCCTAGGGAAGGTTTCTACTGTTCTGAGCTGCTCAGCCCAGCGTAACATCGCCACACCTTAATAATACACACGGATTCACAACCAAATCAATGAAAACCAGCTTACAATGTGGAGCATACAGAAAAGAGATACATTTTTTCATGACTCAAGAATGCATTTTATAATAGTTGCTTTTGAACTGAATGAGGATATGTCTTCAGAACAATCTTAGGTTTAAGCATAGGAGTATGCATTGTCCAAAGGGTACTATCATAAGAGCTCAAAGAGAAAAAAAAAACGCCTGAACTTTACAAGCCTGTGTGAGATTCAATGAAAAATAATTTACCTCAATGATAATTAAGACATTATTAAATATTAATAAGTAATAAATTAATAATTGTATCTCAGTTTGTGTTTAGATCATTGCTAATGATTTAAGTGAGGCTCGTCTCCTCAGTATGCACTGAATTTCTATGTAAAGGCAGATTTGTTCTGGGAATGACTTAGCTGGGAAAAGTTGTTCCTTGCAGCATATTTCCAGCTTTCAGAGCCCCTCTAGATTATCTCGCTGTATTGACTGTTAGCACAGCTCAGAGGTTAGTGTGACAGCTCCTAAACTGTTGCAAATCACATTCTGGTGAATTACGGAAAACTGAAATTGAGGGTTTATTTAGGTTGAAAAGTAAAAAAATTGGCTTAAGAGTCACTGCAAATTGTTTCAGAGCCACTGATCAATCCCTATGTGAAAGACATGACTTTCAGTAAGCACCTAGAACAAAGTATGTTGAAAGTGAGAGACACTGCAATTACCATAGCAAAGCTTATCTTACCTGTGATTTTCTCTATAGATTTTCCCTATAGAACTGCATGAATATAATTACATGCACTCAATATTCCTGAGATTTTGCAATTCAATTTTTAAAAGAGACTAAAAACCCCAAACTGTTACACATATTCTATGATGGACAAAAATCTCTGTGAGACAACCATCTTTATTGTCTTCCTTTTTATTTTGGCTTGTTCAAAACTAAAAAGGAAAAAAAATTGAATATCTCTGATAGAGCTAAATGATAAGAGAACTTGGGACTTTTGGACATCATTCCTTCAACAAAGGAATGATAAAAATATTAACCTGTCTCCTAGATAAATTATATGTTATATATTTAAAAAAAAAAACAAAACAAAACCAAGCAAAACAAAACCAACCAAAGAAAGATGAATGCATAGCTTCTTGTTAAGCCAGATCTAAGAGTTTTTAAAAATACAAAATAATTTGTCATTCACACAATTCACAGCTTAAGGTTAAGTTGCTGGGTAAAAATGGCATTCGCTCGAAACCATTTGATTTTGGCTTTTGGAATTTTTAAGTGTTTTTCTATTTAATTTAATCTTTGTTTCCAAATGAAATGTTTGCTTAGATGAAAGAACTGATTTTTAAGCCAAATTTATTTGCAAATTTGGCACAAAATTAGGATTTTTTTAAATGTCCTGAAGTATAACATTTTTACACTATTTTTCAAGGGCAAGTTATTTATTCAGATGTAATGATAAATCCTGCACTTCTGTGCTGAAAATGAAAGATATTCCTACTTGTGGAATTAAATATAATGTCTTTATTGTTTCACTAGATAGTAATGTAGTTCTGCATCAAGGTCACAGGAAGATTATGCATCCTAATACTTTAAATGTGCAAGGATTTAATGACCTGAAGAATTTAGTGTTGGATACTGCTTTTATTTACGTGTAAATTCAGGATCACTTCAGTGCAAAGCCAGCTGTAAATAAAATCTTTATAGCTGGAAAAATCTTTTAAAGTGTGCTGTAGAAATACCTCTTACTTAAGTAGCCACAAGTTGTCTAAACTCATAATTGGAAAAGATTTTGCTTTTTCTTTCGCATAAAGAAAAGCCACAAAGCTATTTTAACTCACTTTTTTTGAGAAATGAATGGTGCAGTTTTGATATACTTTCTTAAATGTAAAATGCTGTTAAATTGTGAATATCATAAAATGCTGGTTGAATATTGTGTAGAAAAAAAATGAAAGCAAAGACAATTTCATTCATCATCATAATCTCATGCTTCTGGGAATAAAGAGATCAAGAGATCTTGGATCAAGAGATAATATTTGTCTCTTCATCTAGATTACACAGTGGGGGGTCACTGAAAAAATCCTAAATAGAATTACTGTGAATATCATGTTGCTACCAGTTAAGAAGGATGCTTGATTACAGTACAGAACAAGAGGTATCCAACCTCTGTGTATGTGGTTCCAATGGCTCCCACAGGGAATTTAAAGATGAGACAAGCTTAGTTGGGTTCAAAAGAACTCACTGGTGCTTCCATTTGACTATACCACTCACTGTATATCCATATTTCCTCTTTAGATTTTGGAGACTACTCATGTTTTTGACTGGAAACATATATATGACAGTAGGATCATGGAGACACTGCATAGAGCAGGAGCAGAGCTCTGACACAGGAACATGGAATTCAAGTCAGCTCCTACAGTGTCAGCAGCACTAAACTCCTGGAAAAGAGCTGCCAGAGCTTTACAGCCTTTGTCATCATCACCAGTCTAACACACACTAATGGATCTGGGTCAGGGAACAGACTGCATGCTGCCTCGAAAAGCTTTGGGGTTTTTTCAAATATCTGTCAAAAGATTGATGTCTAGGAATATTCTGTAGAAGCTGTACAGTATTGCTGCACATAGTAGAGTGTCTCTGGAGGCTGCTAAAAGACCTCATTATGACCCCTGCTATACAGAGCCATTTCAAAAGCTTGATCAATCTCTCAAAGCACACCAAAAGAGCTTGAACTTGTTTTTTATTCAACTGTCCTAGAAATCTAAGTCAAAATATATTGATAAAATTGAACTGTTAAACAGAAATACGTTGCTTTATTTGAGAAAATGAGTCAGGTGGAGAATATTACCTCCAGTAATGTCAGCAGCAGTAAGACCAGAAAGAATATCTGTATGATTGAGTATATAAATGCTTCTTTGGGGTTCACTGAATATTTATGCATTTTCTTTCCTGTTTCTTGTCTGTTAATGAAGTCCTGCAATAAACATATGAATTCTATGAGTTATTGCTGGGATGGAATGACTGAGTGAAAACAATCTGAGAAGCTGCAAAATAGCTATCAGACCACTCTTAGAAGTTAATATCTTTGCCTTATCCAAGAAACTGTAATGATCATGCAGATTGGTGTGAATTAATGAATTTATGAAGGTCCCTTTCTATATCAGTAGCTGCAAAAAAATTAAGAGCAAGAAAGGTACCTTTATGGAAATATTCAGGTTTTATTCTTTTCTTTTTTATTAGCAAAATTTCAGCCAAGTTCTGCAAATGGTTTTTGGGCTCAGCACAGTCCTGTACAATGAAGCAGAAAGCAGAAATGTCCATTGGAGAGTGAAAAGCAAAAGAAAGAGTAACTGCTTTCTAAGATCTTTGATGGCTTACATGGAGTAAACTCCTGACCTTCAAGCAAAGCATGAGACTCAACTGAGTGAAAAAAGTAACAGTGAATTTCAGGAAGAGAACAGTCAAAATGGATTGTCCATTAACTACAACTTTTAAAGCTCTGCTGCACCCAACTTGAAGGAAATTTTTTAATAATGAAAAAGAAAAGAAAATAATCAGGGGGTGGTTTTTGTCAGTTTTAGTCCTAATTGTAACAACCTCTATCTTGAAAGTGATGCTTTGCATGATTGGTTCCATTATGTCTAGTACTGAGTCTGAATACTTTCATCTGCATAATGCTGTGATGGAGTATAATTAGAAAAATGTTATTTTGAGTCTGAAGAATCTTTCTGTTGCCCTACCCATCTCAAAACTATTGTCTCATTAAGGAGCTGAAAATTCTATTGTGTCATCAGCAGTTCAACTTTTGTTATATTTGACCAAGTGAGCTAAAACACAGTGAAATAAAGTAGCATATTGGAACACTTTTCTAACATTCTTTTAATATAGTCATCCCAGAGGGTGTAGCCTCCTAAAGAGTTCAGAGAGAGCATTTGCAGTTATAAAATCCTTGTGGCTCAAGTCCTTATTGTATGAGAACATCTTCAAGGACCTTACAAGAATAATTTTTTGCTGGCATTAACTACTCTGTAGTTGTTATTAGCTATTATTTAACTATTTCATGAGTCCAGTCCTGGTTATGTGATCTTGCTGTGGTGAAGAAGTGAGTTCCCAGTTCATTCACAACATGAGCTGCTGTTCTGCCCTAAGGGTTAGGGAACACTTAGGATGTCACTTCCTTGGCCCCTGTGCCTGAAAGGGGGATATCTATTCTATAGTTTATATGGTGAATAAAGACACAATGCAGCTGCAAACAGCTGAACAACTCAAATGAGGGTATCATTCTTGAAATATAACATAGATATAATTACAACATCTTTCTAGAGCTAACACTTTTGATAACCTTCTTGGGAAAATAAGGATCAGATGTCCTTATCTGATTACAGTAAATAACCTACAGGCATCCCAGTTAAGCAAATTACCATCCCAATTAAGCTGCAGTTCTTGCTGATAAGTATCATTAGGTTTAATTCCATTCCTTGGGAAATGTCCTGATTAAGGCTATTTCTCAATTTAGTGGTATATAATCTAATAGTTATAGGAAAAAAAAGTGACATTTGAAGCAGAAACGTGAAAGAAAAGCTGAATAGATTGGAATATGAGCATAGGTTTGGATGAAATGCATCACAGCAAGCTCTGAAGAAGCCAGATGAAATATTGCCACAATTGCTTCAGGTGGTTTTGATATCTCACAGAGAGCACAGGGATGAGTCCTATGAAATATACTTATTTTCTTTTCTTAAAGATAGTATCAGTTTGTTGTAAAAAAAATCAAATGTCTCATCATAGGAAAAAAATTAGAAGATGGGGAGAAAATTAAATTATCTTCTTGGAAAAGAAGCTTCTCATAGGGGCCCAGATTATTTGTAGCTGAGGAATAATTTCTTGTTGAAATAAGATTGTTATTGATAGGCAATACAGGGAGCATGTTTCACCTGGTGAAAATGTGGGAAGTGGAAGAGCAAGTTCAGTCAAATATATTGCACTACAGCAAAGCTGGATCTCCCATATTCAATTCAACAGTGCCTATTTATTATGATATTATACACTAATGTATAATAAGGAGGTGAGGGATTATGTGAGGAATTGCATTTTGCCATGGGGGAGGCAGAAGGTGGCCAAATGCACAGGAACCTCCCTGCAGGGTGTAGTGCTATCAGGGGGACCAGAGCTGGCTGGTGATCTCTGACCTCTTCTCCAAGCCCTTTTTGAAAACTGCCAGAATGTTAAAAGGGAATGCATTCAGTACAGCTAAAATGTTCTACCTCTAAGAATTCTCTGTTTATGCTGAGAGCATTACAGATGAGCAGCTTGTCATTTTTAAAACACCAAGCAAATGTCCTAGAAAAACTGCCAGGAATTTCTTCTGCTGTGACAGTAGGGACAGAGTGATTTTCTAAGTTCTGGTCCATCCCCTGCTCCAAGAAGGGATAATACCAGTTCAGGTTGCTCAGGACTATGCCCTGACAGCAAACAGGAAAAGGAGCTGGTAGAAAAAGATCTGTGAAGATACCTTAAAAGCTATCAAACTCCAGAATTCTCTTATACTATTAAAATATATTAACCCTATGTTTCCTTTAATTTGTGTTCTTGTTGAATCTCGGAAATATTTAAACAGATTGTTTATGCCTGCCCAAGGTTTATTTTATTCCAATGGGTATTTTAAATCCGGTAAAGGCTTTCCTCAGGTTAGGAAACTCTGGAAATATAAAACATAAGAATTGAAATATAAGATAAGCATAGCCTGTCATCTGTAATATGAAATCTAGAATTTTATGGACTCCAAGAAGGATTTGAATACTTTGAAATATTTTCCTTATAAATTGATGTTTCTGTTTTTAACATTCTGTTTCTTCTTTCCAAAGCCTTCCTGGAAGACTAGAGCCCCTAGAACCACTACTGTACTGCATGAAATTAGTGGTAAATGATGGGGGAAAGCCTGTGCTTTTATACAATAATGGTGCATGTAATAGTCCAGTGTCCAAAAGTGTATCTTGCATAACAGATGCCAATAGTTACACAATCAGCAAAATACTTGATACTTCCAGGGACCTGCAGTGCAGTGCATGAAGTATAAACTCCAATATATTTCTGATAATTAGAATGAAAAAATCAAAAGACTGCTTGCAAACAGAAATCCAATTTCCCTGGCAATCTCAGCAATTGTCAAAGAAGGGCTCCTGCAGAGAGTGGCACAATCAGAAAGGAAAATACAGTCTAATCTATCACTACAGATACCTTTCTGCAGGATGTGACACACTAAAAAGGTCATTACGCCCATCACTACAGCCTAACATTTTGCAACAGTGTGATTCTCCTTGTTTGTGAAGCACATGCTAAACAGAAAGGGAGCATGGAGTTGGCTGTTATTTAAAGCTGACAGCCAAAATAACCCTCAGTGCTTTGCCTTCAACTTCAAGTGACTGAATGCCCATAGGCATTGCTTGAGGGATATAACTGCATGGTGTGTGAGTAGATACCAAGGCTGATAGTCCAGGTGCCATCCAGCCTTGCCCTTTTTCACTCATGATCTTCTCACTCATAGCTGCATTTGTGTTTTTAACAGTGGGGTTAAACAAATATACTTTAAACCACTCCTTTTACATAAATAATACTTATTTAAAAAAAGAAATCTGAAATTTTAGGCAGCCTTTAAATACCATGGGTCCCCCTCAAACTGAATGCGTTATAAATTGTCCATGTGTGTGTACTTTCCATAACAAAAACCAAAGTGACTTTCTACCCTTCATAAAATTCCAAATGTTGGTATCACCTCTTTGCTGCAATCAGAAAACATTCATCTAAACAAAGCTCAACTTAATTGCTGTTAACTTCTGAATTCTACATTTATTCATTTATTTATTCATTTTATGAATGTAAATGAAAGCATTTTGGTTTTGTTTTTAGGGCTGATGCCAACTGATAGGCAATTTGTCAGTTTAAAATAAAACCATCCCTAAGCAGTGCTGAAAAACTGCTAATGGTTTAAATAATCAAGCCCATTCTAAGTCTCTGAGGGCACTGGAACTAGATGAGAAAGTAGCACAGGATCTTAAAGTAGCACAGTACTCTAGCGATTAGGGAGATATACTGAGAAAGTGACAAAGAATTTTTGGTGCAAGCAGTAAAAAATATTTAAAAAATTAAAATAAAACTTAAAAAATATTAAATTCAACACAAAACCTAAAACATTGTTTTCTGAAGCATGTAAACTACAGCATGTAGATCTCTATTTTAGAGGGTAAATCAGGTTGTGTTTTCAAATCCATCTGAGTATCATTAGATTTTTGGACTTTGATAATTGCTTCTCTCTGCCTTTTACAGCTATAGAATATCAATACAGTGGCCCTAGAGAGCTCCAACTGAATGCTTTAGGAGAAAGAGGGGCTAATAATCCTTAACTGCAAGCATTAGGTAAATATTTAAAGGAATAGATTGTTATTTAGAGACAGGATAAAATAATGACTTATTTAATAAGTTATACTAAGGGACTGACCCACATAATTATTGCATTTGGAAATCATGTTTCTAATGTTAGACAAGCTCTTCTGCTGATATAAGACTGTTAGGAAAAAAAAAAAGAAAAAAAAAAAGAAAGGAAAACAAAACAAATATTGAGCCTGGTGTGCCTAAATTTAGCCAAATTAGAACTTTTAGAGTATAAAAAAAAAGTATGGAGTTGTCTCTACAGTTCTATTTAAGCGTGTAAGTTGTAAATATAGATGCATTCCGACCAGTAAGAACTGTTGCAAAGTAGAAGGGCTATAAGAGGAAAAGGGTGAAAAAAATGCAGCTTTATGGAAGATAAGTAGTATTGGTGTAATGAAATATGTAGTGCCTGAGGGATGGAGAAACCATTCCAGCCTAATCACCACCTTCCCTCATTACATCTGCCAAAGGAGGTTAGGAGTTAATGCTGCGTGAAAAGATTTTAGGGTTCCCTGTACAGGAAGGACATCAACCTGTTGAAGTGAAAGGAGGCCACCAAGATGATCAGAGGAATGGAGCACACCTCCTATTGGATAAATCTAATAGAATTGGTTTTGTTCAGCCTGGAAAAGAGAAGGCTTCAGGGTAACCAAACTGTGGACTTCCAGTAACTGAAGGGAGCCCACAGGGAAGACAGAGACAGACTTTTTACAAGAGCTTGTAGTGGCAGGACAAGGGGAATTATTTCAAACAGGAAGAGATTTAGTTTAGATTCTAAGAAGTTCTTCACTGTGAGGGTGATGAGGCCTCAGAACAGGCTGTCTGAGAAGTTGTGGCATCCCATCCCTAGAAGTGCTCAAGGCCAGGCTGGATGGAACTCCAAGCAACCCGATCTAGAGTAAGGTTCTCATTCCATCTCGTTCCCCTCTAACCATGGCAGAGGCAATGGAATGAGAATTTTATTGCCCCTTCCAACCCAAACCATTCTCTGATTCTATGATAAGGTTAATCTATTAGAACTCTTGTACTGAGCAGAGGGATTCAGGAAGTTAGCCAACTGAAAAGCATTAACAAGAGGGATAGCACTGAACTCATGTCCTCGTCATGCTTGTAGGTATCTGAGCAAATATTGTTAGGGGGGAAATGCTCCTGGGATCCTTTCCTAAGGTTTGCTCTAATTATGTCTAAAAGACAGGGATAGGATTTAATGTTTGAATATAAAGTAGAAATGAGAGATGAAACCATCGGGCTCAGATAAAACTCTTGAGGCACTTGTCAAAGAAATAAGAGATCTGGGTTCTATCTTTTTCTCATTTTAAGAGTTCATAGCCACGTTTCACTAGAGAAAACAAATAAGTCTGGTGATCAGTCCTCTTAGCACACTATTGTGAAGTCAAAAATGCAAGTCCCACAGATGGCATTTTATAAAGCAGGGCAAATAGAAATGTTAGAACTGAGTTTGCTTTCTGGTCCTGGTTTGTCTTTAATCCAGAAATTACTAAAAATCCTCTCTAGGTGTTTTTATTGCACAAAATAAGCAACTTCAAAGCCAGAGATCCAAGAAAAAGTAATTTACTTGTTTTTTGCCTCCTCTTATATAATTGTTAACTTGAAGGTAATGATTTTGTAAAAATGTTCTGAATGATAAATTTTGTTGTTATGCAATGTGCTGAATTCCCTTTTCTCATAAGGAAGAAAATGATTATTCTCTACTGCCAGAGAATATTGGAGAGTGGAGAATCCTTTTCTCCTGTATCATCTGGCATGCAGAAATTTTCTGGTGCAGAGTTGCTTTCTAGTTCTTCTAGATGAAACTAATAGAAAACTTTATGCAATTCTAACAGTGACATGATCATATTCCGTACATTTGTAGTTGGTTTACAGAAGCATTAGCATGGGAACATGTATTGCCAACTTATCCTCTCATAAATGGTTTTGTTCAGCTTCTCTTTTTTAGAGGCGATGTCATTTCAGGGCCCTTGACAGCTAAATAAGCATGTATTACATTTAAACAACAACACTTAAAAACTAATTCCTTTGTCACTATCCTCAAAAATTAAAAACTAATTCTTTTGTCACTGTCTTCATATTTCGGGGGATTTGTCCCAATGTTTAATATAGGAGCAAAATAGGTTCTTGTTTGCTCCTCAGATTCCGAGCTGAGCTCAGCTGTCATTTCCCTCCCTTGCTCTCCCTGGTCATCATGACTGAATATTGTGCTTTTACATCCACTTGGCCACCCTAGCAATTCACTTTTACCCTATGTTGCCCACAAAACTCTTTCATTAAACAATAGATAAGTTATTTTTTTGTTTGTTATTTAAATGCATACTCCAAATTATTCATTTCTGATGAATGTTTGTAGAGTTTTACACAGCATTATAATGGAATTATCCAAGTTCCTCACACACAAAATTGATGTTTTTACTGTATTTTATAGGTTCATTATTTCACTTTGCACTACAACAGTTAATGAATTTAGTACACAAAACACTGTTGACAGGAACAATTTCTATGTGTTTTTCTACTCTTTTCCTTAATAACACCAGAATCTCTGAAGTACTACAAATTTTTCCCAGTCCTTTTATGTAACATATGAAGATAAATTTGCCCCAACTGGCAAATCCCCCAAATGGCAAAATGTATTGTAAACTTTCCCTCACATGTTTTAATGGGAATCTTTACCTGGAAAATCATGCATAAATTATTAGCTTTTTTTTTTAAAACTAGCTAATGAGAAATTTCTCTCCAGGCATTAAATATGAATGATTCTCCTTTTTTGTTTATCATTTAATGTTCATGTTCTTTCCACCTTTTAAAGTATATCTGTTTCACATAGTAAGCATAATAAAACAATCTGCAGAACTGCTGAGGATATTATGGCTAAGCCTGAGCTGTACCAGTGAGGTTTTACTGCTTGTAAGAGTTGAAAAAGTCCTGTCTAGGGGGGCACAGGCTTGAACCACATGAACAAGCTGAGATTAGTGTTAGCTCAGAAATTTCAATCATACACAGCTTTCCACTTAGGCTTAGGTAATGCCTTTGAAAGGGTACATTACTCAGTATCTGATTCTGTATCAGATATCAGTATCAGTATCTGATTCAATATCTAATACTTTTCTTTATGTTTGGTTGTTTGGTGAATGTGAACCTTTTCTAGGCTGATATTTTACCAATTTTATTATAACTTAAGAGCAAGAGATAAGAATAAAAATTCATTGTATGAAATAGCTAACAAGGAAACATGACAGGTAAATATATAAAACTAAAAAAGATAGAAAAATATGGCAAACTTTAAGAACTAACGTAGACCCCCCTTCCCCAAATACTGAGCTAGTTCTTTCCTTTATTAGTTATTTTTGGGTTTCACCTCTATCTCTTCATTGAATGTGTTTTCACACCCATTCAATGAATACATATTTTAGATTGTTTTGTTGTATTTTTGGTTAAAATCAACTTTTACCTAAATGTCTTAGTCTAGTCCCACTGGCAACTTTGGCAATTAGAATTTCCATGCCCTCCCTAAATCTGCTACAGTTACATCTGCTTGTACATGGTTTACTGTGGCATCTAATATCGATGAGAAGGGCATGGGTCAGAAGATAAATTGGACTATGCCAAAAGTCAGAATATACTCTTAGAATGTAAACTTATGAAAATTCAAATAAATTACGTCATTTACTGATCCTTCAATAAATAGATACTTGATGAAGCAGTGGAAAGTTAAGACCCCTTCTGGATGAACTGTTCTGAGTGAACTGTTTTACAATTAACTGTATACTAATACAGTTAATTGTAATATGCTATATTGTACAGTATATTGTAATATACTATACTAATTGTACAGTTTTACAATTAACTGTATACTAATACAGTGCTGTCATGAGTAGTCTGTGGGCAGCTGCTAAACCTGTTGCTACCATTGACAATTGGTCAGTTTTAGCCTTAGCCTTTGTAAAACACTCCTATCTACCATTGCTCTGGACATGCTAATACAAATTTAGCCCCACCGATGTAGAAGGTTTCCCTCTTTCTTGGGACAAACGTGGAATCCTGATCTAGATTTCCTCAGGCAGGAGGCATAGACAGAAATTCACAGCTGTCACATTTGCCTCCTTTTGGGTTTTTCCCTGGGAACAGACACGTTAAAATGGATATCCTCTCCACTTGGCAAAAATTATCTAGATTGTCAGGAGGATGTATTTAGCTTTGCATTTTTTAAACACAGTTTTGGTTTTTCCATGCTGAAACTGCAATGCAGCCTTCAGAGCACAGAACTCTCTAAAAGGGTGGCAAAAAATCCTACAGGCACTACTGTACTTAAAAGGCATATTTAAGAGTAGGGCTCTTAAGTAGATATCATAATTCAGGGTTGGGACAGTGACCAGTGGATAGGAGAGGTGTGGTGCTGTCATCTAATTCTGGCAATAAAAACATTTTAAAAAATTAATTGTATCTATCTAGTTTTATTCTCTGAGAGTTTCTGTGATTCAGCCAAGAAAAGCACAATATTTTCTTCTGGTTTTGATATTGAAGTATCAGATTCTTTAAGCCTGCCTTGCTCCTCTAAGGAGTAAAAGTATACAGTATTGTGAAATTTAAATAAATATGTGGAGTCCTTATTTGACTAATACTGAGAAACATTGAAGTCTTAAGTCACAAAGATCCTAGCAAATAATCCTGTAGTCAAATGATCAAAAATAAACTAGAGAACTAATATTATGTTGTTATGGCAACTGAATATTTAGATTTAATTTTATGTAAGCAGAACTTCAAGGATTATCCTGGGCAAATACAGTAAACATATTTGCAAACAATTTAAATATTCCCATCCAGATATTCGATCTCTAGTAGTCGTCAGTTATGTTTACTCTAGAGTTATTTAATACTCTGGATTCCCAATGACTTTACCATTAATCTGGTTCTATACAATTTTATAGTATGTTTTTGGCAGCTGAATGCTCATCTTTGTTGTCCAATCTGATTTCAGCTAGTTCTGGTTTTAGGTTTTATTTTTCTCTACTGCAGCTGTATGTTATTCTTCCCCTTCTTTGGCTGTTTCTTTAAACAATAGTAATTTGCTTGTCATCTGTAGGCTAAACTGCCTTTTTTTTTTGCCAGATAATCAGTGTACAGTTCCTTTATTCCTCCCCTTTTTTCTTACACCAGTAGCAGTCTGTGTTGCCTCTGAACAATTTATGGAAGTATATGTGAACTGAGGATCCATCTCAATGTGGCTGAGATTGTTCTATGCTGATGTATTTATAAAGAAGCCTGTCTCTATAAGGAGACTCTGGTTTTCACTTAGGTTCAATTCAGGTTCTCAAAGCAGCAGTCTTTCCTCCAATGATACAAGGCATTGAGCAAATGCTGAACATACTCAGCTTGTAAAGAGCAGTGGTCTTTTCACTGAAAGAGGAAATCAGATAAAATATGATTTTTATATGCAGCCTTCAAAATTGCTTTCGTTTAGTATTATATCTCTAACTGCATTTGCCATTATCAGTGACACATTTAATATGAAAGTGCATTGCAAATGTACACAATCACTTGATTTTTCGCAGAAAAGCTTATTTTCCACAGAAAATTTGAATTAACTGCTTTCTAATATATTGTTTTGTAGTTAGTAACTTAATGTACTAATGCAACTGCATTTTCTAAACAGTGATTGGCTCCTTTATTAGTGTTTGTTTCAAAAAGCTGCAAAATTTAACCACTCTTTACTGTTAATCTCACTAATGTCTGCAGGATCTCATTCTTTTATTCAGTTTTACTGTCTCAGCTTCAGTAGTGCTTCTATTTCTCACCTAAGAAGAATTTTTCCACTTACATAAGAAAAAAAAGTAGAAAAGAAACTTGGAAGAAAAATCACATTGTTTTCCATGTGCATTAGGAAAAGTGATAAACAGAGTCATTGAATATATTTGCAAATTTTCCTCTAGGGCAAAGTATACTTGAGCAGAATACTTTTTTTCAATATTTTTTCTCTGCAGTATGGAGGAAAAGCTATTATACAGTCTACTTTACCGAGCTAGGGAAGTGTGGGTCTGCCAATTAAATTGGTTTACAGGTATGCAGGCAGAAAGAAACACCTCACCCAAACCAAGCAAGGAAAGAACTCGTTGCTGAAAAAATAATGAGCAATACCTCCAAGGAAAAGCAGAGTTCATTATGCCTTGTTTCACCTTCAACTAGCTGAAACAAATAGTTGCAATTCCTACATAAGATTTTCTTATCTGATAAAACAATCTTCAATAGTCTTGTAACAGATTGTTTTTAAGTGTAAACACTTGTAAATCATAAATATGAACCACCAGGAGGGTAGCTGCTATAATATTAGCTGTGCTATAGTTGCACCTATGTTATAATAAATAGAGCTGAAATAGTCTCAAATTGACTTCTATTTGATAGTCATGAGATTTTTGCCATAAGAGACAAGTTATTTTCATTATGTGTTATATAGTCTTTCAATGGCACATCAATGTTTGGCTGTTGTGGCTTCCAGCATGTGGCACACATAAAATAAAGCACACTGTTTAAAATATTTGGGTGCTTCATGTTGCTGAAATGTTTATGTTTTCAAGTGTGATTGCCTAATATACATACTATATAGTAAAAGGCTAGATTCATTGTTATACATTAAGAGATCAGAATTTTTCTGATCAAATATGTGTTTTATATAAAACTCCACAGTTACACTGGCACTATGCTCTCATAAGGCTAATGAAACACCAAGTAGGATCATAGTTTATATGTTATGTTTACAGATGTTTATAACTTAATTTCAAATTATTAGGGCCTTATTTCAATATTTTTGGATTTATGATTTATTATGGTAACTGTGTTAGGTGAAATCAATGAACCATATAATCTACCATCAATGGTAGTCATTGCTAGACATTCATATTAAATAGACAAAAAAATTCTAGTGGGTAATTGTGAAATAGCTACTTCAACTACAAAGATTCTTCATATTCTCAACACTTAGTAAGTACCTTAAATAATGTGAATTTATACTCATTAAAATTTAGCTCATTTTCCATATCAAATTTCTACACATACATTAGCATCTTTTAGAAAGGAACTACTGAATTTGTAAAAACGCATAAATATTCTGTGTCTTCAATTTAGTCTAACAGTATTTGAAACAGGGCTTAAGTATCATTTTTGCTAATTTCTAAACTGAAGCCATGAATAATGAGAGCTGTCAGTCATACATTCACTAGACAGCCATGATTTCTCATATATGATGCTTAGTGACATAGTCCCTTCATCCACCAGTCCTGTGGACATGTACATCTTCAGGTTCCTACGATGGACCCAGAATGGATCTTCCCCTACACTATGCAGTTCTTTGTTTTTCCCAGATCTTGCCCTTATTTTTTTCTGATTTGCTGGTGGAAGCTGAGGCAAAAAAAGTCATTGAGTCATTAGCTTTCTCCATGTGTTAGATAAGCAGGACTCCCACTTCCTTCCAGAGGGGGCCCACATTTTCCCTACTCTTCTTTTTGTCACTGACAGGCCTATAAATGCTGTTGTTGCTTCTCTTTTTCTTTTGATCACTATTAAATTTTTTATTATCATCAATATTGAAAAAAGACCTGTGTGCATTGGAATAGTTGGCATCCATACAATAATATACTTCTGATTTGAACAATGTGGTGTAAGAACAATTAAATGCAGCCTACAATACCAGTTTGCATTTCAATGAATGCTGAGTATTTCTTAAAAACAGCCTCTGCTTCCCTACACACTTCAAGTAGATATCAGGAATATTCTTAAAAATCATTCAAAGATTTTTGTGATCAGTAATGTACTTCCCTAAAAGAAGATCCATTTGAGATGGTATTGGTAAATGATATGGATTGGTAAATGCTCAAAGATGTGATTGAGTGGTCAAATCAAGAGCTGTCCATTTTTTTTTTTTAATAATGAGTCTTTGGTCCAATTCTTTTGAACACTTAAAGGTAATTTATCTAACTCTTTGTGAACACAGAACTAAAACAGCGCAGTAATTTAACTAAAATATCTCTTTGGCGAAATCTATTCCAACGGAATGTCTGTGCTCTCTGAATACACTCCAGCTATTGGTTGTACTCATTGAACCACACTTGGTAGAGTACTAGTTCAGTTAGATAATATTCTGGTCCAAAACTGAAGGAAGCATCATCAGTGTCAAAAAAAAATTAATGAATGAATGAACGGTCTCTTAATGATTGTAGCAGTATTTTTCTCCTGCCATTGCTGATAAATTCATATAATTACAAATGTGCTCAGCTGTTGCAAAGCTCAGAGCTGAACCCTGATTACAATTTTCGCTGCAGTCACAGTAGAACCTCTGACACCAATATGATATTCTTCTGTAATTACTAATATTAGGTTTTTAACTACACTGATTTTTTTTTAATAGGCAGTTAAATATTAGAGGAAGGAGTTTGTGAGGATTGTCTGATTCTGTCACTTTTCAGCAGTAACTCACTCTAATAACCATTCCAAGTCAGTATATTGTAATCAGGAGATAAGAGATATTCATTGACTGTGCATGAAATACTGAGTGGGTTGCATTCACACCCTAGGCTTCTGGCTAAAACCAGATGCTGCAGCTGTCATTGTTTGGTCCATCTGGAAATTAGCTATAATGTGCTAACTTCATTCCCCCAAATGGCCTGAGGCTGAATTGTCACAAAAATGAGTACAATGTCTTGGGAAAGAAAAGCAAGACAAAGGAATTTAAAGATTTTATTCAAAATTATATAGTCTGTGATAATGACTGTAGTATTTCAGTCCTTTAGTAGTGTATTGTGTAAGCAACATGACTAACACATTCCCAGAAATGGCAGAATTGGGTGTGATATGTGATAAGGGGCACAAAAACACCCCCAAAAAACCCCACCACAAAACACCCCTGATGGTCTGTTTCCAGCAACAGAATACACTTGAAATGAAGGGTAAACATCTTGAATGAATCTCAGTTATATAGTGGTGCATCTGCTTTGTATACCAGTTTTTGGAAAGCTAAGCATATCAATGAAGAGCTGTGTTTAGAAAGAAATCTCTGACATTTCTAGGTCAATTATACATCATTAGGATGGTCTTAGTAATAGTTTGACATTATATATAATTTTTTTGCTTGAATTATAAGCAGACAAGAAAGGGGCAGAAGAAAGGAAATATCACTACATTCATTTTACCAACAAGAAGAGGTAATACAGAGCTTCAAGTTCTTTTTTTTGCCTCCAGTCACATAGCTGTAAGATTTTTAAAGGCTCTTCTGCCTTCCATGGATGGATATAGTCTTGTTTCTGTCTCACAACCCTATGTTCAAGCTAGAACTGGGCATGTATCCATCCCCCAGCCCTTGATGAAACAAGGCTTTGGTTCCTACAGAGAAAAGCTGATTTAACAGATTTAACCCACTGCAAAGCTCTCATGTAATACTCTAGACAGAGTCCACCCTGGAAGCCATGATGACATATGTTGTTAAACCCATCTCCCATGAATTAAATATAGTCTTAAGTAAATAGCTTTTCTGTATGATGCTAGGGAAAATCAAGTCACTTAAGAATCCATGAATGCCAAGACCTGAAGTAGAAGCAATAAGGCTGAAAATCAAGCCCCACATCTTTTACTGGTTCCTTTGACCTCTAAGTTTCAAACATGCTGCTTCCTTAGTATCCCACTTTCCTTATAGTCTTTGACTCCTGTCACTGCATTCCTTCTTATTGAGGGAATAAGAGGATGGAGAGACTGATTTCTGCCTCTCCTGAGCCCCAGCCTGTAGACAGAGTACTTCAGTATAGCTTCAGTATCCATTTGGGAGTTGTACCCCATGTAGGCTCCATTTATATGGAAACCAATTCATAGGTGTTTACAAAAACTATAGGATCATTTCAAACCTTTATGACTCTTCTTTCAATGAAAGCTAACTTCCCTTAAAAAGTCCAGTACTATGTTAAAAAGGCTACAAGTTTGAAAAGCTGGTTTATTAGCTTGACTTTCAAATACAATTGTTAATTTCACTTTTTAGTCATCCTTAGTCTCCTTTTTTTGAGAATACATCAGGCTTGCTCTTTTCACAGAGTGCTGTGATTTCCTTGGTCCATCCTCTGCTTGGAAGAATGGATTTTATTCAGAATACAGACTCCTGTGCTGTGTATTTTCCCAGTTCTCAATATTGTTTGTTTACAATGATCAGGAGCTGCTGGAGACCAGAACTGAATAAAGTTTGCCATCAGCCTTGGATGTTGAATAACCTGGAATTTCTTAGTGTTTCATAGCAAGCTTTTGTACAGCCCAGCAAGAGGGTTGTAAAATCTTTCTTTCATGTATTGAAAAGAAAGCATGAAGTGAATAAGTAAATATGATATTCATATTGGAATGCTCTGTTTGCTGAATCTCTTCACAAATTATATGTGTGCACCTTAGAAATGAAATTCTATCTTTCTTGAAGAAGGCAAATAACAGAGAGTTTAGAATTAGAAAGTTTTTCGAGCATATTATAAATAATGGCTATAGTTATTCATATTTAAAACTAATTCCTTCATGACAATAGAGAGGAAGTAAAATAGGGTGGGTTTGTTTGTTTGTTTTTTGAAGGAGATTGTTAGTTGTGAGAAATTTACAGGGAAAGTTTGATAGAAAAGCAACAGGAATTTTACAGGGAAAATTTGATATTTCTATAAAGCCAGTCCAGCTTTCTAGATTGCCAATACTAGCCCTGGAACTTAGCTCTTGGTAAGTCCTAGAATTTTAGCCTCAGCTGCTTTTAATACTATTCAAGAATGATGTCATAAATTAAATTTTATTTTTCACTCATAAGAGGCTAAAAAATCATATCTAATTAAGCTAAAACAAGCTGTGTGAAATGCTGATAGGAATGTTGTATATATTCTCATTGCATAAGCAGTTGCTTGATAGGATCTCCATAAAATATTTAATTAAGACAGAAAGAGAAAAACATTTTAGAGATAATTTGAGTGCAATATACCTCATCTATGTGAGAATTCTGACATGTCTCAGTTTTAGAATTCAGAATCAGAAAGAAAGACATTAATTAATTTCTACCCTTCTTGTGGACAAAATGGCATGATATGAGTGTAATCATTTAGTTGAGATAAATGCCTTTGGTTTTAGTTTATTCAATCAACAAATGCAGCATGACTAAATAGAAAGAGGTATAATTTATTTTTAAAATATAAATTCAAAAAATTTTAAAATAATCTTATTTTAGTTTTAATTAGTCATCATTAGGTAGTAATTTATATTTCTACAGGTACTGCTAGGTAATTGGAAATATATAGAAATGGAAGCAGTACTGGAAAATTTAAAAATAATAATCATGGAAACTAGATATTGTAAATATTAATGACATATTAAAAAGTAAGCAATAAAGCACCAGATCTTCAGATCTGAAGTATAGAATGTTTTTCTTCCTGTTCTTCATAAGTCAAGAACTTGTTCTAGAAAAGATGAACATTTTCTAAGCTAATTAATGAATTCCTGAAATCTAAGGGTTAGGGGTTTTTTACTTTATACTTTTTATTCATACAAATTAGACACAAATGGAAACTTCATAGGAAAAAATTTCTGAAATACTGAGTTTGATTGTGAATTAGAGACTTTCAAAATAAAAATGTAATGGTTTTTTAAATAACAAATAGATTAGTGCCAGAAATAAGTAGTAAAAAGTTTTTATTCCAAATGGAAATCAGCCTATGATAGAAATTTATGGTAAAAATGTGGTTAGCAAAATTTGACAAAGTTACTATGTATATCCACATAAAATTGTGGTTCACATATGGTGGTGTGAACTTTTAAGATCATAAAGCCAGGTAAAATTTTAAGCCAAGGGTAGAATTTGCTGACAGCTTTTCAATAGATCAATTTTCTTTTTTTTAAGGTTTTCCCCAAAATTCTGGGATCAGAATTGCCCCAGGTGACCATATGAAAACACCTGCAACACCAAGATGTACATTTTCACTGAGAACTTTTATTTTCCCTTTAGTCCATAAGATCTAACAAGTCTGAGGGGTTGTTTATTTCATATTACTCCAGACATCTGCACTTGTCAAGGTAAATTACGGACTGAAAACCTTAATTTATCTTAAATACTTGTGAAGTCAAGGAAAATTATGGTGTATAAGATGGCACCAAGCTAATTTCAATCCCATTCCTCTCTTTTGTATGACCTTAAATGTATAGGCATACAAATGTATAGGCAGAAATCATGTCATTAGAAAAAAAGATTCCTTCCCCTTCATCTAAGCATCCTTTTTCTCTTAATGATTTGGGCAACAGTCCAGACAATAACAGGAAGCACAGTTTTACAAGGCAAATATTATTAAAAATACAAAATTAATACTGTGAAAGACAAATATACAGTATGCCAATTACTGTGATAAGTAACAGTGTGAGCTCATTATAGCAGAGTCATAGAAGATAATCAGATAATGCAAAGGATCATGTTAATCTGTGCACAAAATGCAATTCATATTATCAGGAAAAAAAAGTGAAGTAAAATAGTGTAAAATTTATCATATTCTCCAGCATTCCTGACCAAAAAACACGCACCAAAAATGCTTCAAAAAGAGTTGTTCTATGTTTAAGTTGTTTCCTTTCTGTCAGCCAAGAAGCTCTGGGCATCACGATTGACATCTGTGAATATCCATGTCCTCCCTTAGGTTTCAGAGAAGCAAAAGATTTTAATAACAATCAAGAAATGCTCATGAGGACAGATTTACTGGGTCTTTGGGACCATTCATCAGTGTAGTGTAGGAGTAACTCTAAAACTATTCTGAAAAATTCTGATTAACGACTGTCTCAAGAGAATAAGACACTGCATGGAGTTCAGGAGAGCCCTGGCCCTTGCCTGCAGAGCCAGCATTTGCAATTGAAATGTAATACCACATTATTTACCTAAAGAGCTGTACTGAATAGTGTATCCCAGTATTGGTGCTGCTGCTGCTATTGTGGTGGAAGAAGAAGAAACAGTAAAGAAAAGAAAAATCACTGAGTTGATATACTGGCCTTCAATATCCCTAAAAAGCAATTGTTCTCCTACAACTCTGTATGTGTCTCTTTTTCCCGTAACATAAATTCACCACATCTCTTTCCCTATTTTTTTTTTGCTCCTTCTCTCTGCAACATTTCTTATATTCTGCTAGTACCAATTACTTTTTCTCTCAGAGGGCAATTTGTTAGTACATTATTTGTTAAACTCTGCCAAGTTCTGCTCTAGAGTTGTAACTGTTCTCTCTGTTTCAGAACTAAAGAAAGGCCTGTGTGCCTAAAAGCTTGTCTAGTTTTCAAGTTTTTTTTCCCCCAGCTATACTACTTTGGTCTAATAAAGATTTGTCCTTTATTACAAGTCTTGTTTGCCTGCACTGTGGATGAGGCCTGGAACATGTAATAGTGGAGCTATGCATATGGCAGTATAAAGTCAAGGGCAGTCCAGGCTATCATTACTTTTTTACCAAGTTTCATTTCAATAATTTTTCTCTAAGAATCACTTGTAGAGAAAGCACTTATATTTTATTTAATAATAAACTCTGTTAAAAGTTAGAGAAACTGTGCTTCTGAATTGTAAGACTGGAGCTACAGGTAGCAGATTCTGTTAAAAACTTTTCTGTCTTAAGCATTATTTAGCTTTGTTTCACTTGTGTTCTCTCAAACTCTTAGAAATTACAAATGTCTTTTGTCTCCCTCTGTACTCCCTCCTTGTTCCCCTTTCTGTAGATAATTGTCTCTTTTCTTCTTCTCTGGCTTGAGGGGAGCTATAAATTCCTGAAAGAAAAGGAGAAAGAAAGTGCTATAATTACCAGCCCAGGCACTTAGCACAGGTAGGAACTAGCTACCTCTGATTGCTAACAGCAGTGTGGCTGCTTTAGAGTGGAGGAGGAAAAACTTTCTATAACCACCAGCTGAAAGCATAAGCTCTCATTCTAAGACTAAATGAGCTGAGCCAATGCCAAGGATAAGGAAAGAGAGTCATTCCCTGTTTTGTGCAAGCAGTTTGTGTCTCTTTCACACTTGGGCAAGAGTTGAGGACTACTCTTTTCCACAGGAATTTGCAATGCTAGAATTAGTGTGTGATGTTCTTTTTTTTTTTCCTTTACTGGTGGGTTTAGAAGACCAGTTTAACCTTAAAAGTTTATCATTTTCTGTAAATCTCTTCAATCTCTTGCTTCTTTTTATTTGTACTTTCATATACATCTTTGGTTGGTTACAGTGGGCATGAGGAAATAAGGGATAATAAATGAACACAAAAAGAAGACAAAGAAAACTAATGAACTAAATCAGAAAATGTCACCTGTTGGACTCAGATGGGACTACGATACTGTTGCTGTGTGGTGCTTCAACTTAATAGATTTTGTGTTACTCAAAATAGAACCCTTCAGCAAATACCATTTCCTTGTCTCATATCAAATAAAAGGAAATAACAATCAGAAAAATGAAAATGTTCTCTGAAGGGGAAACCTGAAGGCCCTGAATATGGTTCTGGGTTTTCTCTCTCTTTTCTTTCTTTTCTTTTTCCCTCAGTCTATGAATAGGAAAATAATAATTTTTTTTTTTACAAATTTGCAGCTCATTTGGTTCATCCTTTATCTTTCCCTTAAAGGGTTCATAGTTTTAGTCAAAATATCCTTTTCTTTGGATTTTCCTCCTTGAGAATGAATTGTTCCAATACCTATTCCAATGTATGAGCACAAAAAACCAAAAAAAACCCACAAAACCAGAACAAAACAAAAAAAACCCCAAAACAAAACAAACTACAAACAAAAAAGAAAAAACTCACCCCAAACTACAAGCACCACCCCCCCAAAAAAAAATCAACTCCAACCCCTCCAAAACAAAAGAACAACAACAAAAAAAACCCAAAACAAAACAAAAAAACCAACAAAAACAAATGTCAGATGTAACCTACATTTCCTGCTACACTTTGGTCCTTTGCTTTTCAGGAATTTATGTAGAGTATGTGTCAATCATCCTTTATCCACCTTGCACATCGCGCTACTCCTCATAGTCTATTATATGAAAGACATTCTTTTTTCATGGGATATCCAAAATGAAGATGTATCTCAGAGATTGAAGCTGCCTGCTGCTGTGCCTGCTGTCATTGCTCCTGTCACCAACATAAATGCAAGGAATCAGAGCAACAGTGAGGCAGACAGAAGTGGTGACAAAAGCAATAGAGCTGGGAAAAGAGGTTGCAGTAATGCCACAGTTGCCATCATTTACCTGTATGGGGAGAGTTCAGCTCATGCTCTGCTCAATTTTAATAACTGGAAAATAAGGTGTCCCTTATCTTTTTAGATTGCTTCTCTTTAGGCCTTATGCAGGTTTCTGTGCATGTTTAGTTTCCAACACTTCCAAGTAGAAGCTAACTTCAGGAAGACTGTTCACAGAACATTCAATTGAAAATCAACATGTGTGCACAGGATTCCTTCCTTATGCACAAGAAAATCCTTTTTTAAACACAAACACAGTCTGATCAGTAACTCTATATATTAAGTGAACATCCTCTGTTGCAGCTTAATGCAACATCCTGTTTCAGCTATCCCAGTCCCTCCCAGGTGTGCCAATACCTTCTCCCTCCCCCTCCCCCTTGCCCCCTTGCTAAGTGCTGTCCGTCAGTCTTAACATTCCAGCAAGGGCATCGTGTGATTGGCAAAAGTTCAAAAGATGCCTCTCAGCCCTGGGGTCATTGGCCTATCCAGGTGTCACTTGTCCCTTGAGCCTTCCCCCCCTCCTACCTGGTTGGTGGCTCACCTGTCCCTTCCCTCCCCCTCTCCCTGGGACTTAAAAGACACGAGGACCATACGGTCAGTATTCTGTTTGAGCTGTTACAAGATTCAGAGATCTGTGACCCTGGAATAAAGCTCTGGATTAAACCCTCTGGCAGAATCCATCTCCTTTTCCCTTCACCATCACCTAAGGCCTTTCCACCAGAGGTAAAACTGAGTTCCTGCATGCCTGGACCTGTTCCGAGTGCCCAGCTGCAGCACCCAGCCAGCCAAAGGTGTCTCTGAGGTGAAACACCACAGCTGCCGCCTTTGGCCCAGCAGCAAGAGCCAGACCAGCCCAGGCACGTTCCATCCGGCAATATTGGGATCATATTCCAATAATCCTTCATTTTTAGTGAAAGGCTGACAATTTATTTTCAAATTTTATGGGGAGAGGGGGGAAGACAGAAACAACATCAGAGCTATGTCACAATGCTGTAATAAAATATGCAAATAAAATAAGGAAGGCAAACTGGTGCTTAGGGGTTCAAAGTAAGTTCATGACTTCCATTATCTCAGTTTCTCATATTTTTATGTTAAACTCTTCAATTATAGCTTTAGTATAATTTTAGAGATACATTTAAAAGAGAAATAGAAATATTTTTTTTGGATACAAATTCAACTAAACTTGGCAGCTTAATTTCACACAAAAATTCTGTACTTTGCTAAGACCTGATGAAGAACCTAAAATTGGAAGACTGGACTGAAAACTGATGCAAAAGAGAGAGTATAATAAACTCCCAAGTACCTAACTTTTTTTTTTTTTAAGAGCTTTCGTAAGAGTCAATTTGAATATTGCTCATTAGCTGACTGAAGAAGTTTGAAAGCTTACTAAGTTTTGTAGTCCATACCCTGAACTCTCCTGCATTTCAGCCTAATGATAATGGGGACTTGATTCTTAAACTGTACTGGAATCAAAATGTCTGAGTTCAGTTTTCAGATCTCTTATAAATGTCCCCATTACTTTCAGCAAGTCTGAACCTCAATTTTTCATCATTAAAACAGAATACAATTTTTTTCCAGTTTTTTGAAATAAGAAAAGAGCACATTTTATAATGTGCTGCATGATATCTAGCCTAAGGATTCACAATCTCCTTTAATGTTTATTGGCTCAGCTACAAAATAGAGATATAAACTTTTAATTATGTTTGGGTTCAACTGAACAGTTTTCAAGGAGCCACCTTGGGTGAGATCAATTCCTTTCCTGCTTAGCTAACTGTTCTACCTTCCACAAGTCCCATGTGGGCAAACAGCCCAGAGGAACAGCTAAAGCTGCTAATGGGTGAACATAGTTGGTGGGAGAGTGCAAGGGGAGTGCTCTTTACTTTTCAAATAAGTAAGATCTGCTCACTTGGTAAAGATGTAACTGACTATACTGTGTAAGAAGTTTTCTGTATTTAGACTACACAGTAACAGTTTGGGTTGTTTTCATAATTCTACCAACATACAGCTCACTTCCTGATTACTCAGTCCAGGTCATGTTAATTGAAAACCACTTTTCTGAGTAATGTAACAGCTCATGGTAATAATTTTCCTCTATTACTTTAGAAAATTAAAGAAAATAACTCCAGTCATCACTTCAGTGAAGAAGATTGGATGGAATACTGCTGGTGTGTAATCATGGAGTATGTTTTGCATTAACCCCACAGTGGGAGAACTGTGTAGGGAAAACGATAGTGCTTGTGAGTACAATTGATTGACTTAGTCGTCTCAGGACAGATCTAAGAGCTAACTTAGTCACCTGCAATGACATAAATTTATGTAGGTGACATTTAGGAAGCTTCCTGAATGTCACAATTTATGTACATTACACGGTCACCCCAAAACTGAGACAAGTGAGAGAGTCTGTTCAATCACAGATCTTGAAAGAGAAGGGACAGGGGACTGGGCATGGCAGCATTGCCATACATTAAAAATCTTAGGGTGTGCATACTCCCAAATCAATGTGTTTCCCTTCACATACAAGTACACTTAATGATAACTTGTGAAAAACAGGCAAAACCAGGAAAAAAAATTAATAAAATATGCGCCTTCCAAAAGCGTTTCTTGACCTAAAGTATCAGCAATAAATCTTGCCACCTTCGTCTCTCTAGCAGGAGCTAGAGAGTAAATCAAAAACTCAGTTAATCAGATACATATATTACTGGTATTCTGTTTTATTTAGTTTTATTTTATAAATGATCCATAATACCTGCAAACCATATAGTATTTTAGGCTGCAGATCCTCTGACTGAATCTAGATGCTCAAAAGAGAATTCAATTGCTGCTTTTCACTTCTTCCTCACTTTGAATGTATTTATGAGAACTTTTACCCAACCAGCACCTTCTCAGTATTCTTCATCCAGAAAGAATTCCTGCTTTAGGCAGAGCATAGCCAGCAGGTCAAATGAGGTGATCCCTCCCATCTGCTCAGCTCTGGTAAGGCACATTACTGGTGCTGTGTACATCCATGGGCTCCCAGCAGCAGGAGAGACATGGACTTGCTACAGTAAGTCCAGCACAGGGCCACAAAGATAATAAAGGGACTGAAGCATTTCTCACACAAGAAGAGGGGGAGAAAGATGAAACTGTTCAGCCTGGAGAAAACAAGAGGAGATCTCATAATTGTGTGTAAATCTCTGATGGGGTGAATAAAGAAGATTGACTTTTCTTAGCGATGCTAATGAAAAGAACAAGAGGCAACAGGCACAAACTGATATACAATAACATCTGTTTAAACATCTAAAAAAACCTTATTTCTGAAGGTGGTTGAAAAGGAATTGTCCAGAGATGTGGATTCTCTATGCTTGGAGATATTCAAACTCTGCTGGTTAAAACACTGAGCAACCTGCTGTATGTGACCTTTCCTCTATGAGTGGCTTCATACTTAATTAGATAGTTTTAATAAAGTCAAACCAATTAACCAACAGGGCATTTACTTGAAACAGAATAGAACAAGGTTAAATTTGTTAGTGTGTATTGTTATGAATGTGAAATCTGGAAATTGAAATTTGAAAGCCAGATTATCTGCATGTAGTATTTTTCTATGTGTTTCTTGCTGGCAATTCTATCCTTGTCAAAAGCCTCACTTATATCCTTTTAGTAAACCAAGATTTTCTGGGGAAAAAAATATTAGAAGAATTGCGAGAAATTTTCCTCTGAAAGGTTATATAGAGAGGTCCTTATAATCACAAACTGCTGTCTCTTCCCATCTGACCACTTATTTCTGCCTTTTAGCCTCTTCTGGTTTTTCATTAAAAATGGACGTACAAGCCTGAAAAAAGTTGTCAAAATGTTCAGTTTATATCTCCCTGAAAATAGTTTTCACATCTTCCTGACACTCACTGAGAAAGACCAATAAACAAATAAATTTAGTTAGGACATTAAAGAATTTTTTTGAGATTCTTTCTTCTCCTTATTCTACTCAGTGGTATTTCCCAGATTCCTCTTGATATCATCTTACATAGAAATGTGCATGTACATGTGTAGGCACTCATGCCATTTTGTTATTGCAGAGAAATCTGCAAAAATTCCCTGTTACATGGTAACTTGAAAGTCTCCCCATAGCTTCCAGCATTATTTTAATTGATTGTTAGTTAAAGATCTGACAGTTGTTAGGAACAATCTTTGTAAGTCCTCGGGTGATAACTGACAAAGCCTTTATAGTGTGCTTCATATTTACATTCCTTAACATCAGGCTATAAAATACCAATTTGTGAAAGACTATAATTTACTAGGAGATAACAAGTATTCATGCCTTTTCTTCTTGTATTTTTGCATTGAATGCCATAAATCAAACCTGGCATGAGATGGAGAAGCAGCTTATTTTAAGGTGCATGTAGAAAGAGAATTAAAACTGAAGACTATAAATTTTCAACATATTTATGGGACTGTTCTTCTTTGTGTCTTTTTTTTTTTTGACCATGGCTGATTCAAGTGCGGTAACCCAGGACAGACATGAATGATAAATACACATCCAGATTTGTTGTTCTTATATTAATTATTAATGTACAACATTTCTTAATATATAATATATGACAAATTTATAAATTTATAAACATGATTTCTTCGAAGAGAAATCCTTGTGAAAATGTTACCACCATTATGTGCAACAGTCTCTGAAATATTTTTTTGCTGTCACGGAACATGTTGCTCAATCCAGTTTAACTTTCTGATATACTCTTAGAAACTGACCTCTAAGACTGGTATAGGGGAACCGAGTTCTTTAGTGCAATATGTTCAGAAGTGAGATACAAGCCAGTAAAATATGTGTATGTGCACAAAATTTAGTTTCCAAAAATTCCGCAAGATCATTGATCCCCATTCAAGTTAATGAGTGCTCTTACTCTGTAAAACAGTTTTAACTAATATTTCTTTATGTTTATATATATATAAGGTCTTGAACAATGTTTTTAATGTGACTGACTTGTTTTTTTATGGTGATAAAATTTCCTGTGTTGAGATCCTAAGAACTGGATGTAGCACTTCAGATGGGGTTTCACCAGAGGTCAGTGTCGCCTTCCTTGACCTCCTGTCCTGTTGCTTTCTGGGCTGCAATTGCACATTTATGTTCCAGCACCCCCAGGTCCTTCTCGGCAGGGCAGGTCTCAATCTGCTCATCTCCCAGCCTGCACTGATACTGGAGATCACCCCAGCACAGGTGCATCACCTTGCACTCAATCTTGCTAAACCTCATGAGATTCCCATGACTCACTTCTTGAGCTCGTCTAGGTCCCTCTGGATGGCATGCTATCCTTCAGGTGTGTCAACTGCACCACTCAGCTTGGTGTCACCTGCAAATTTGCTAAGGGTGCACTCAATCCTTTTGTCTAAATCAGTAATGAAGATTTAGTACAAAAAGTTTCTAGTAGCATCATGAAATTTTTTAAATTAATGAAAAAGTCTAAAAATAGAAGAGAGATAACAAGAAAAAAGACACTCAGAATACAGCAATAAGTGGTAGCATTAATAATGAGGTATTTCCAGGCTTACACACAATATGAAGTGGCCTGATGAAAATGCATCTCTATCACTCATGTACAGAATCAAGTATTTCTTGTGATACTCTAAGATTAAGCTCTTCCTCCTGAGTTTTCCCCCAAATCTCTGGTTCTTCCAGAAGAATGTCAGGAATGGCAACTTCTTCCTTTTAAGAGTTACCATTTGCCTACTTTTCCCTGTCCTAAAACCGTTGTCCTTTGTAAACTGTGGTTTCTTTGTTATTTGTATGACATTCTTTATGATAATAAGAAGTGTATTAGAGCAAAGTTGCATACAGAATTCAACAACGTGCTGTCTATTCAAGTGTGCTTTCTGTCTGTGACCTTCATGCAGCAACTTCTGTCCCACATATCAATGAGTTCACAGCAGGAGTAGATGAAAAGAGTGTAGATGATAAGGATAGTTAAGGTCTTAAGGATGGGAAAAGATTCAAAGCCAGAAGATTTTGAAACTGCAAAAAATGCCCATTACTATGGTATATAGGAGTTACTTAGCATCAGAAGACTGTTCACAGAAGACTGCATGCTGAAAAATAATACTTTTTTGTAAAGGAAAAGAACCTGCACTGGATGTTGGTATTTGAAGAGATACCCACAGAGTTTACTCTTCAGATGCCATGCAAACTTTCATCGGTTGTCTCACCTCCAAATATTCTTGTTAGTATATGTCACGTGAAGTCCTATGTTTAAAATTTACAGGGTAAGACAAGAGTAGAGTGAAAATAACCACTTTAGAGGAGATTTTGTTTTGTTTGATTTGCTTTGGGTTTTTTTTGTTTTTTTTTTTGGTTTTTTTTTTTTTTTTGTTTTGTTTTTTTTGTTTGTTTTTTTTTTTTTGTTTTTTTCCCTGAAGATAGATACATAATTTTGAATTCAGAATGGGGGGGGGGGGGAGGGGGTGGGAAGCAGAACCAACGAAAGTTTATTTCCAGATGATGTTTCCTTATTTTTTGTGTGAGCTATACAAAGTATATTGAGTTAGTATAGCTCTGGTGTGCAATTTTTCAACTTGCCACTTTTAATTTAGCAATAGGCTCTTGTTAAGAACAGAATATTTTAAAGAAATGTAACTCTTTCCATTGTACTGAACAAAATTTCTGAGCATAACATAACACAGAAAACATCTTCCTTCTGTACCTCTATTTCTTAAACTGTCTGAACAGTGAACAAGACTAACAGTCAGGACTCTTCATGTTGTTCATTCCTATATATAAGAAAAGACAGAAAGGGATTTCTTATACACCATCTGTATATTCTAACCAGCAGTACTGGGCATGTTTTTCAGTCTGAAATGGTCTCAGTCTCATCATAATATTAAATGGAAATAGTTATTAAAATATTTGTTATTTCCATAAAATTATAATAAATGTATATTCAGTCAGTTATATTTTGGATTTTCAAGTCAAGTCAAAAGAGTAAGCTAGTTAAGAAAAATTTGTAGATCTCCTTAGATGTTCTTTTTCTGAGAACCATATCATTTGGTGCCATCACATTTATTAGAAGTGTACGTACTTCCTCTTCAAAAAGGTATTGAAAAGGTGAGTGGCACCAGAAGAAAGCAAATCACGCCAAATTAGGTTAAATCTTAAATACTAGGCTTTTCAGATGTCCAGCTTTTGAGACTCATATTTAGGATATTGTACACAGACAATAGCTGTCTGGAGGAAGAGATACAAATGCAAACTGTGCTTCCCTAGTCTGCTCTGTCCCAGCCAAGTGGGCTGAGGAATAACACCTAATGCATTGTGTCTGAGGAAAAGCATGCATATATCAGATACACTTAATTCAGAAAAAGCTGGAACATCCTTACAGAGCAGTGGAACTGTGGCAGATAAACTAATTCCTAAAACAATTTCTCCTTAAGTGATGTTTCCTACTTTTTGCAGTAAATACTAGTAAGAAAAAAAAATACTCGAATTCATTTCAGAAATTCAGGGTTGGTTTACAGGAAACTTATTGCTTATATACATAGAGACTCACAGTTCAATATAATTTGACTTGGTTAAACTTCATGTGGGTGGAGTTCAAATTTACACTTGAAAAGACTGAGGAAAGAAATTGATCTTTTACATCATTTGACAAATAGGTCTTTTAGCTCATGTCAATTAGAAAGCTAGAGGTGGTTTTTTTTCAGAAGGAATGATAGATTTTTTCACTTTTCTTGCATCACACAGTGGTGCAAAAATCGTGCCTTTTAATGATATGTGCATGTAATCTTAAATACAGCAGTAACCATATCAAATACTTTATGCTGGAAAACTTAAATTGCAGAGTAATGACTTACAAAGAAGGAAAAATCAGGACATATCTAACCTGCTTTCACAGATTCTTTCTTAAATATGTGTCCTTGTGCTTAATGATAATGTATAGTGCTTGAAAATCATCATGGTACTTCTTATTATAGCCCTGATTGTTTTGCTTATGAAGTTTGTACTTGAAGAGAATGACATGTGTTGGTATACTCCAACATTAAGTTCTGAATGAATTTTAATTTGTAGCAGACCTGAATGAATATTCCAAATATCTATAAGGTACTTCAAGCTCTTTATTCCCATTTAATATAATAACACTTGAGGGTATCCAACATCTTTCAGTATCAGAAGCTGTATTTTATTAAAAATTTGAAATGCTGAAACAGTTGTTAATAACAAAATATCACCTAGAGTATAGCTAGCCTTGAGAAAATTTAATTGCCTGTACCAAAACAACATTGTGGCAAGAAACAAGAGATATTTAAACTCTCCTTTGAAGTGTTTATTTTCTTAGTAATAATGTGTATTAATATACAGTGTACATAGTATTATTCCCTCAAGAGCTGAGTGACCAATTCAGAAAAAACTTGTGAATCATTAAAGTTAGTGGTAGCTTGCCCTGAAGAGACTCCTTAAGAAAAAGGACATACAAGCACATTGGAAACATACTATTTACCATTTAGGCTATGGAAACATTTTAATTCACATATTTGAAGTGAATTCAGGGAATAAGAGCGGATGCTTCTTTTTTGCAGTCTAAACTGTACCATAGCAGATGATTCAGTAGCTTGAATTGCAGATCTTTCATTTCCATATGAGCTTTTATGTATAAAAGCATGGAAGTGTTTCAACTTTTCAAACCAATTAAAATTACCACTGCTAAATTGAATTTAAATATCGCTTGTTTTACAGTCAGTTACTTCCTTCCGATTCCTTTTTCTTTTTTTCTTTTCTTTTGGAGTGGGTAATATTTCTGCAGTACTACTAAGATGAATGAAGAAGAAAGTAAATAAATGCACAGATCAAGACCTTGATCTTGATCATGATCAAGATCAAGACCTTCAGACAGAACTCTGAAATATTCATCACAAAGAAAAGGAAAAGGAAAGTAGGAGAACAGTGCAGGAAAAGAAAAAAAATCACCCTTTACTGTTTACAGAGATGGTAAGAATATCACAACAGGTTTAAGAAATTGCCCTTGAAAATATCAATGTTGGATGAATCAAATGACAAATTGTCAACAGCATGCCAGTAATTATGTCAAATAATTGTTTTTCTTTCATGCAAATAAAAATGGAAATCAACACACTTAACAGAGGATTGTATGCAGTTTAAGAGAGGGATAAATCACTTTGAAACAGCTCTGTGTGTTTACCCCTAAACTGCAAGTAATTAAGCAATAAATGTTTGGATATTTCTGTTGATTCAATACTTAGGAAAAAATGACTTGCATACTAAAAAAAAAGTCTGTGATCTTGCTTGACTCCCCATTCAATTTAATTTTTCCACTGCTTGGCAAAGAGAGATTAGGTTACTAGCTTTCAAATTATAACCATTTTAGGTTCTGGTATTCAGAAATAAAGAGCAACATATTTGTCATAACACTTTCAAGGACAGTGCTGTATTCTTCCATGATTATGTATATTCATGTCAATGGGCCTACTGAAATAAAGAAACATAATTGTATGTGGGTTTAAAGAAGTTCAAGAATATCATAAACTCCCGGTCTCAGCTTTCAATTAGTGCAATATTAGCTATGCAAATTGGGAGGGATAAAATGATCATTTTAAAAAGGAGATGTTTGTGGTAAAAGAGAGCTAATCTATCCTATATACTATTTTCCCCCATTGTTGTCTTTTAGGGATGTTTTTATACAAGTTATATCCTTTTAATAACCTGTTACATAGATTTATATCCAATTGACTATATGTCCATCAGTATTCATTCTAACCTCATATGAAAACTACCATGAGCACATTATAGAAAAAGCAGCATTAGCTTAATAATATATGTATATATTTATTTCTAATACCTTAAAAATCCATGTCACTCTTTGTTGTGCATATATAATATGCACAACAAATAGTGACATGGATTTTTAAGGTATTAGAAATGCGTTAGTGCCTTCTCTTATAGGAGTATTTTCTTTCATTTTATAAAAGCAGCTATGACTGCAGCCTCATTTTGTAATGACTGTATCATTTTAAGCATTTTCCCCAAATAAGTTAGCTTCTCAGTGTGTTTTCCACAACCTTTGTATTCCTGCCTTTACCAGTACTATAAAATAGTTTGGCATAATCAGCCTGCTCTTATCTGTCTAGACTTAAATTTTCTTTTCCTCCTGTGATTTCATTGAGTCTGCTACAGCTAGTGCTAGTGACTGATTCTCTTCGAGATCTTGAAGCTATGAATATGTGAAGAACAAGGACAAGAAAAGGATTTCTGTATTTCCTTTTCTAGTACCCAAACAGATTATGGACTACTTGAACTTGGTTTACATATTCAGAAATTATTGCAATTTGAAATTAATAATTCTCTTAGGAGATTATTTAGTATCTCCAACCTTGCTTGAACTGGACATAAACATTATACTTCTTTTCTGCTTTCCAGATGAAAGATTTTCTGCTTTACAAATGGAAATAACTTTTGGTGATGGTTCTTTTCAAAACTTGATCCAAAAAAATCAATGAGTTTTGCTGCTCCCAATTGACATGAGTAGAAACTGGTCTTCAGACAAAGGCAAAGTGGCAATGATTCGCATGCCCAACACCACATAGAATTTAGGAAACAAAGGCAGTAAAGCAAGGAGAGGTTCTGCAGTTTCCCCTAGCCTGAAAACAGTGAAATACATGGACAAACAACAGCGAGGATGTGGGTGGTTTAGATTAAGCAACTTGGTCACACCCACGCTGTGTTAGTCTCTGCCCCCTTCTCTGTCCAGGACACCATCAAATTGTTTATCAACTCAGATGCCACTTAGAACTTTACATCATCATTATGGAAAGGATTCACACTGTTTTCTTTCAAACAGTAAGATATCTATTGCCAGTCCTACTACAGGCCCCTTAAGTACCTGGTATCCCTTATTAATGAACAGTCAACAAGTCTGAGGCACTTCAGTGAAGGTAGCCCAATCAGACATTTCTGAACTGATTCAGGACTTTAGGAGTGTGAGAGCATTGTTCCATGCAAAATTAGTAAAATGTCTCAACAAATTTAACATTAAAAGAAATTCCTTCTGCACCATTTGCTTCTTATTGAACCAAGCCTTCAGATCTCAGCAGGGTGTCTTTCAGTTTTTCAGAAAAATCTCAGAACTTCTTTAAACCTAGAACTTAGTTTTAATCTTCCTACTTTCTTGTAATATCAGCCTTTGGCTTCATTGTAGCTTAATTACAAACTTTTCTAGTGATCCAGTCTTGTAGGCCTGTCATTTTCCTTGAGTCGTTCAGAGATATCTGGTAATGGAAGCAAAGTAAGTACAGGTCCAAGAAAGAAAGCACTTTTTACAGTAGATAAGTCAGGAATTTTCCACTAAGGAAACAAAAATATGCTTGTTGAATAATATGTTGTCTCATTCTTCTTTGATTTCTTTACACTTAAAAATATTTTCTTTTCCAAAGTCCTCCCTTTTGCTTGGCTAAAAAATTACAGACTGATATCTACATAGTGTTAAGATGTCCCGCTTAATGTGACTGCTTAATAATCTCTAGCAAAATTCATACAAAACTCTCACAGCTGTCCCATCTATTGCTCTGTTAAACATTGAATAGTTAAACTTGTTCTAGGGACTTCTTTTTAGTCAAAAAAAGGATTTAAATAATAAAAAACTTTTTTCCTCTTACACCACTGAAATTTCAAAACTTTTCCTTTACACAGTCTGTCTCATTCAAAAATCCTTCCGAGAGATGGTGAAATATTCCTATAGAGCTAGCTGATATACCTCTTATTGTATGTTCCAAGTGAAAATTGTCAGGATAGTATCTTTAAAATACTGCCACTTACATCACTGCAACAACAAACTATTGTTTTTGTTTAGAGCTTGTAAACAAGCACCCTATTTTGTAGGTATTTCTCAAAGAAAGTATTTATTGTCATAGTCCTGCCTTTGACTCATGGCACTGTAGATATCATCTTTGGTCTTTCCAAATCACTGTGTGGAACAAGTGAATTGTCTGAGGTTCTGTTCCAAGAAAATATTTGAAATAAAAGCACTCTTTTCTGCCCACATATCCAATCAATTTTTAACTCGGTGTTAGCCTGAAAATTCTATTTTACTTGTTGGTTGTTTGTATGAACAAAAATTAAGTTTCATCTACATCACAAGTGAAGCAATTCCATCTATGTCAGTATACCAACATGCTTTGAAATGGGAAACCAAGGTTGGAATGTGTCTCATTTTCTTTGCATCCTTTTTCAGATGTGGTACCAAAGGATGTCATTCAACAGTGCATTTTCTCTGATGTAAAATCCATTTTAAGAACAGCTGGACACTCATTCGTCCATCCATGTAACAAGCTCATGTCTTCTCTGCTTTCTCAAGTGTTAGTGAAACTCTACAGTAAGCTAAATACCTGAAATAATTCAGGTAAATCTCAACATTAAAATAAACATTAAATCTTTTGCATAAATCTATAGTCTTATAATGGTAATATAAAAAAATTTCCATTTGTATAAGAGAGGGAAGTGGTAAGAGTAGGAAACTAGGAAGCAAACTAATTTTTATTTTTTTAGTAATGGACAACTATTCATCAAATCTTTTGGATTCTGACTTGATTCTCCTTTTCTCCTTATAAACAAAATTACTAACTCCCCGTTTTCCATAGTACTAGTTTTTTAATTAATTGTTCCTTCACTGAAATTGAAAGCAAGTTAATTCTCTACTAAATCTTATTGAGCAATATTATGAGGATTTAATAAATGTAGTTATGTTTTTGAAAAAACACCACCAAAGAGGTATGGATCAGATATGTGGATGAGACCCCCCCCAAACCCTGAAAGCGGTGTAGGGTCTTAGACCTACATTACAAAGCCCTTTCAGGAAAAAAATTAATTATTCAGAATGATATTATGTAAATTCATGTTTGTGTTTCTTAGAAAGAGACACACTCCTAATAGTAGAAAATTAATAGCAAAGAGCTTTCCACTAGTTTATTCTCTTGAGTTATTCTGCTTGGAAACTGGGTGCTTCTTTTATAATCAAAAACAAATTAGCATTACATATCTCAAGGAAGGAAGGATTAGCTTTGAGAGAATATGGTCTGGTTGCATCTGGTTTGTATCACAAAAATACTGAGCTATTAGAGAATGTGTATATCTTTTTATTACTGATGTAGCTATCTTATAAATGTCCTTGCTCTTCTGTGCCACAACAGATTATAATTATTTTCCTCTTTAAAAGCTGAATGTACATCATATGTGAATCTGTTTCTTCTACGCATTATTTCTGCAATGTATTTTCAAGGCAAAGATAAATAGTTAAATGGTTGCTGTGGTGTTGATGGACATGGTTTCGAGGCTGAAAGAAAACTGTAGCAGGGTACCTTTCAATTCCAGCAAATCTCAATACTCAGTTGATTTGCAACTGAATAAAGATTCATTTTCACGCTCATGAAACTTCCATATTAAAAAAAAAAAATCTTGTTATGCATGATGGTGATAAACAAAGTATGAAAGAACAATGCAGGAGACTTACATTGGATACAGAATGTCTTTTTCAGGTCCCTCCTCAGAGAGACTGAGAGGAAAGACTTATGCCTGGGTCTTCTGTCTTTAGCTGGGTGTGAAAAAGGGGTTTGTTCTTTGTGCATAAGAAATCTTTCCTATGCTTCTAACAAACGTATTCCAATTTTTTTTCTTAAAAATGATGAATCTTCACAGAATTATGTGATTTGCATGAACAGGAATTTTTCTGAAAGGAACAGAAGGAGAAAATTCCTATACAGTTTAGACAGCTGGTGTAAATGGCATCATTGCCACTTAGCTCTCTTTGATATAGTCATACCTGGATACATTTAGGTGTTAATTACACAGTGAAGAGCCGTTTTAATCAGAGCATTGATACAGCAATGGATATTCCATAAGTTAAAACAAAAATTAATAATTTCATGCATGAATAATCAAACTTCATGTCCTAATGTAGTGCAGAAAAGAGTCACAAAGCTTTAATGCATTCAGGTTCGTAGAGAGACAAGGAGGTAGAACAATGATAAATTATTGTTGTTTCTGTTCCATTTATTTAAGAGAGCTGGCTAAAACACTGTCAACTAAATGGGTCATCTAACTTCTCACTGTAGAATGATTTTTCCTGAGGTTTCCCATCAGTGCTTATTGTACCTCATCTTTTCACAGCCCTGCAGCTGTGGGATTGTTAATGGTATTTCTTAGCTATCTCAGGAAGGTGTTTTCACATGGTGCAAGCTCTGCCAGCTCACCTGCATAAGTATATGTCATTTTCCTGATCCTGTGGCCTTCAATTCAGAGTACTTCTCAGATTCAACACAGGCTCCCACTTAGCTGTGCATCACACTGTTAGCTCACACTGTTTGCCACTAAGCCTTTTTGCTCCCCTGCTCTTTTCCTAACACCTCTAACTAACAAAGATAAAATTACTATAGTATTTAATGTTAGGTGTTATTTTTACAGTAAATGGTAGCACATTAGTGTGCGAATGTGAAAAACATAATGCCAAAAAAGTCTTTCATCATCAAATATGTTGACTGACTTTGTAAAACAATATATATTTATCATATTGTAAATCATGAACCATATTATGAAATGTTAAGATCCTTAAATGAAAATTAACTAGGATAATATGAATCATAATCAGGTCCTCCTTTGTCACATCCTTGCATAGCACAACTAATAATGAAACAAACCTGTTAGATATAAATATAAAAACATTTCACTGGAGCAGGTTTCTCAGGCTCCATCCAACCTTGAGCCCTGCCAGAGATAGGGCATCCACAGCTTCTCTGGGCAGCCTGTTCCACCACTCCTGCAACAAAGAACTTCCTCCCAATGGCTAATCTAAACCAAATCTAAACCTTCTTTTAGCTTTAACCCCTTGTCCTGTCACTACATGCTCTTCTGAAAGGTCTCTCTACATCTTTCTTGTAGGCTCCCTTCACATACTGCATGTGAAGGCTGCAATTTGATGACCCCAAAGCCTATCTTTTGTTGCAGGCTGAACAAACCCAATTCTCTCAGGTTTCCCTCACAGAAGGGGTGTTTCATCCCTCTAATCATTTTGCTGGTCCTCATCTGGGTGCAGTACTTCAGGTGGAGTCTCACCAAGGTGAAATAGAGTCAGCATGATCTCCCTCAACCTGCTGGCCATGCCACTTTTGATGCAGCCCAGAGCATGGTTGGCTTTCCGGGCTTCAAGCACACATTGCACAGAAGCTTCTTTTGTCTGTGTGCTTAAAGGGAAAACTGCTTGAAAATGGGTTAAGTAGTTTTGGGACCAGCAATGGCTTTCTACAGCTGCCAGCCTGTCCATTGTTTAGGCAGAATGTAAATCTATCTCTCTCCAAAAGCAATGCCTTTCACAGCCAGTCTCCAATCCTAGAGCAGGGCCTGCAGCTGCTTTTAAAATATAATATTAAGTAATTATAGCTTCTCAACTAAGAAAATAAAATTGCAGTTCTCATGTCATGACATAGCCAACATGAGAATAAAGAAGAATTCTACCTTTATCACTCTCACCATGCTTTGATGTGATCTCACCATCCTCTCTGAGGTAGATTGAAGTAGGCAAGCCTCAGCCATTCTGACACAGCCAGGAGAAGAAAAGGTACTTTATTAACAGAGGATGGAACTGTCCATTCCCCTCCTTTTTCTGCTTCTGACTCCAAAACACTCTCAGGCCTTACCACAATCCTAAAACTGACTTAGTCTCCTGTAGCTGACCCCTGGGTCTCCAAGTTTCTGTCATCTGGACATGACAATCACTGAAGCCCAAAGCCCTTCTGCTCTTGCTAGAAACTCAGGTATGCATACACAGAGCAAGGTGCACATACAAGGGCACACAGTCTCACACACTTTATAGATCACTACAGTCATCCAGTCTGGACCTAAATCCTCTTTTCCCCTCACACACAGGGATTCACATTTTCTAAAGAGTCTTGCCAGGAGCAGGACCAGACCTGTATGCTTACTTGTAGATGACCTCTACCCCATGGCCTTCCCATTAGCTGACCTCCTGCCCTCTCCAGCAGCCAGCTTGCAGATCCTTTCGCCTCTTCAGGGTAAGCCCAGACTCATGATCATTCCACTATATGGTTCCCAAACCTTTTATCCTACTTGCCAGTTAGTCCAGCTTCATTTCCATCAGCAGTCACATGCTGCTGCAAGCAGCCCAGCTCATCATGCAGCTTCATTGGCCTCTGCAATTGCTGGAAGCAGAAACAAATGGAAAGACGGACAGAGAGACCTGGTCTGATTCCTGTTTCTGGCATGCAGCACACAGAGCTATGCACACACATGCACCCTGAAGAGTCCTCTCAAGAGGAAAAGAGTTGGAAATTAGCTCAAAAAGAAGTGAGGACAAATTGTGCTGAGTGGGTGCAGGGAATGACCTCACCAAATATTTGATTACCTGGCTGGAGGTAGATAAATTAGTTAACTTCAGCAAAAGGGGACATATGTATTTAATATAAAAGATCAAGCCAATTTAAAAAATGAAAATAGATGAAGAAAAAAGACTCTCTGTTTTGCCTAGCACAAGTTACCCATGTCTGTCACTAAAAAATTACTATGCTGTTCATCTACATTCTGCTCTTTTCCCAGTTAAAAAAAATAATAAAAAATTATGACATTTTGACCTTAATAAATCTATATTAAGCACTATATCCTGTCTAATCAATACTGGAAGGTTATTGAAATACTTCTAACCAATCTAACATTTTTGCTTTTTTTCCTGACAGAGACATGCTAATATGACTCTATGTAATTGAAGAAAAAAGAGTGTAAAACAGTACAGTCAAACTTCCAAGAAATCTGTGGGGTTGTGGCGGGGTGTTTTTCATGCAAGGGTGTTTTCTTGTTGTTTTCTTGTGACTTTTAAAACAGGATAAACTGTTAGTATTCTCCAGCAGCCACCTTGAAATTGCTTGGTTTTCCATATTCCCAAAAATTATATTTTCCTTCCAGAATCCATCATACAGAAGATCACTTAACATCTTGTACTACTCAGTAAGGAAGGATCTTCAAGCAAATAATCCTTTTTCTTTGTCTTCTTTGACAGTATATTATCAGCAGTTTCAGTGCTTCTAGCATGATTTGATTAAAATAACTATTTTTAGGGAATAGAAAAATTTTTGTTCAGGAAAGGAAATTTAATTATCTCATTAATCAGTTCATCACAAAATATTTGGACCTAACACTCAGCAGTGAAAGCTGGGGCATATGAACAATGGAAATAGTAATGATATTGTTGGTAATGGTGATAATAATAATAGTAATAATAAATAATATTTAAACATGTTTTAATAATCCAATGAGCAATTAATCTGATGAATTTAGAAACTCTTTGTGCTCCTGAAATATCTACAAGCAAATAAGATTTCCCTGGAAAAGATATTTTCATTGATATATCTTTCAGCACCTAGAGAGGTTTGAGTTGTGTAATGGAAACAAGTAGTCCTCAGGAGACAAGCCTTATGATGTTTTTTCTCACCTAGTGGAAACATATTAGTGATTAAGACACAACAACAAGAACAGGGTTAAGTATTCTTTGCTTAGAAGAGCAATTTTTCCATTCACACATGTATATGCAAAATTTTCAAATTCGTCTTCCCCAAAGATGCATTGTACAAATATCCATAAGAAGTTGATAAAAAAAGAAGTACTTACTTTTCTATTAAAAAAATGGTTTGCATGTATTTTATTTACATTTAGTATTCCCTTAGCATTCCTTTTAAGTTCTACAGGACTTTCATTATTATAGCCCACACAGTAGGATATTTCATGACAAGGAATAGTAATGAGCCTCATTTCCATAGGTTAGGAAGAGTGACAAAACAAACTCTAGGCAGCCTGTGTTGTATGGCCATTGGCTCTTCGGGATGCCAGGAGGTCTCTAGGGCATCCCTACACAGATCAGAACCAGCTGTGAGATCAGACCACACTGTTCAGGACTCTGGTGAGCTGGGTCCTGAAAACCTGCAAGGATGGAGCTTGCACAGCTTCCATGAGCAGCCTGAAGAATGCAGTCTTGCAACCTATCCCTACTGCATATCTCAAACTGCTTTAAAATCAGTAATTTTTTCTCTGAATACCTTATACCATACTGTCTTCATCACTGAGAAGCATTTATCTTTATTTCAAGGATGTGATTTTTGCTTCTCTTTTAATATTTCTTCTTTAACAAAACCACTTCACACAAGCCACATGGAGCACATGCAATATTTTCTACATTCCTCTCACCAAACCTTCTTAGTTGGTCTGAGTTTAGGGAGAGGAAAGAGTGCAATAGCTATATTAGCATGCAATCACCTTTGAGCTATTATGTATCCTGAGCTGCTTATTTCTTAATAACACAACCTATTAGCTTTTATGTATCTCAAGTTCGTTGTTTCACTGTTGTATACTCCATACTGAAAAGAGAGCACCTATATAATGTCATTAAAACATACTAGGCTGAAAAATTATGAATTTTCCCATACTCTGGAAGATCACACAGCACAGATTTTGCCATTGAACCAGAGCTTTCTGCCAAACACATTTTTGGTAAACAGTTTTGGCAAACTGTTATTTCTAAAAGTAAAGAAAATAGTTTTGCGGTTTCTTTTTTTATTTTATTTTACCAGCCAGCAATGTTCTCAGTCACAGATGCTCATTGTACAATGATGACTGGTCATGGTAGGACTGAACTGTATGGGTTGTACCCTGTGAGTGATGATTTCAAAGACAAATGGCCTTGTTAGGTGAATTGTTATAGTTTATCCCAGCATTTTTTGGTGCTCATTTAAAGTGTGAGGTGTAATCTTTCTCACTTTCTTCTCTTGTTAGTGTTGATACTGGAGACCATAGCAAGCCTGTACATGAGTAAAGTTCTTCTTTGTCTCCTTTGATTTTCAAAGGTTAAAAATACTCTAAATATTTAAAACTACTCAAACACCTTTCTAAGTCCTGCCTAGTGTTACTCTCTGCTGCATGTAGATTTTTAGCTTAATGATAAGTTCAAAATGAAAAATATCTGTTGAGCTGTGTGAACTGTGACTGCAAAGGACATGGCTCTGTAGAACAGTAAGAAAAGTAACATTACCTGGTACTATATTTGAAGTTATTGTATTCCTTATTATTTATCAATAACAGGAGGGACAAGGTCTGATTTTCAAATCCCTGACTGCTGAAAGCTTGTGTTTCTTAGTATAGTCACTGGAACTTTTTTTTTTCTAGGTGGACACAAAGTGTATGCATATTCACACAAATATAAGAAATGTTAAAGCCTATTCCAGGCCTATTCCATTCCAACGTTAGTCAATTAACTGAGTGTATAAATTAGAAATCTAACATTGTCTAATGGAAAAGAGATAGCTTTCCTTAACCTAATCTACCTCTTTTCAATGTCTATGACAAGGGTCCCAGTCTCAAGCGCAGGCACTCGAAGATGATGTCTCCATTTAAAAACATGAACTCAAACATCAAAGCTTGACGATATTTGCACTAATCAACAGGGAAAAAAAAAACAAATTGGAATCAGAATTTAATTAAAATTAGATAATGACACTTAATTTGTTACCTGAAAAAAAAGTTGTTTTCCAGTTCAAAAAACCAAAATGCCAGACAACAGAAGTCAGAGTTGTATCTGCTTGCCTAAGGTCACTCTTAAGGCCAAAGAAAGGAACTGAAAAGCTTCTATTCAAGAATTATTGGAAGAGGATTTAACCAGGTGTTGTCAAACTTTTTTCTTTATTTTCCAGCTTGGGGTAAAATATTAAACTCTGCTCTCTTAAAAAAAGAAAAATTGTGATAAAATAAATATGTCCTTTTTTACCTCCTCATTCTTTTCAATCCTCTTGTGGACCATAGATGTATATTTCTAATATACTTTTCTTGTTGATAGACCACATCTCCTCTCTAACTTGAGAAATAATATTTTGACAGGCCAATATTTAAAAATAATTAAGAAATTATAATATTATGGCTATATTTTTCAAACTTTTTTTAAATAGTTAAGTAATCAGAAATGATAAATATTAAGGTGGCCAAAGTGCTGAAAATTAAAATTAAAGAAAACAGCAATACTTTGTCCATTTTTAAATGCCAGAAAAGTTATCTTTTTGCAATCTATATGCCAGGAGTTATTCCTGAGTGTTTCGAAAAGCTGAAAGATAAGCTAATTCTTCAATTTGATCCTGTGTATTAAAGGGAGATCTTAAATACCACTTATTGTAGTAACATATCTTTCTATAAATGACGTGGTATGCCATGTTCTTGGTCTCTTTATGCAGAGTTCAGTGACAACCTTTTAGCTAGTTAAGGTTTGTTTGGGTTTTTGTTTTTTTTTTCCAGTCAGTCTTGTTTCCCTAATTCACCATCAATTTACCAAAAATCTCAGTGGAAACAATGGTGCTGACTAGGGATTCTGAAGGGATACAAGGATTTAAATTCTGCATGATAGCTGTGTCTTATTTACAATATTTATATTCCCAAGCTTTGTATATTGCAAGGTTTAATTGAAGTTATACACTCACATCTTGACAGAAAAGCTGTCTGAAGATCATCAAAATTCTTGAGGTAATTTGAAGGAAATTTGCTATCAATTGTGGATCTATTCATCTTTTCTATTGGTTTAATTCTTTCACATGCTAAAACTTTATTATTCTTATGCCAATTTAGAAGGGATTTTGTGATGAGTACACAGATAATGTGGCAGTTCAGCATGAGCCAGGCATTTAGCAACTCACATCATAAAACGTGACAGAATTACCGATTTCAATAACATTTTATAAGTTTAGAAGGAAGCAATTTTTTATTAACAATTAATTTATGTAACTTTAATCACTTTCATTATTTTGAAATACCTTGTATTTGATATTTATGGTGGAACCACAACTTTTTGTCATTTAGTGTACACACTAGTAAAGCAGTCTACCTTTTGTCAGTTTTAGATATTTCTGATGAAAACTCTTACCTGGAATGGTCATGTTTAGATTTATTTGCTTTCATGTGTATGATTGCATATTGGAATACAAAATCTTTGTATTTTTTTTATCTTTACATATCATACTAAACTTATCAAGTGCAAGTGTATCACTGCTTCACAGCTTGAGGTATAATTCCACCCATTAAGAAAATATAAAGTCTAGTCACCTTGGAAGATTATTATTACCATCTCTTCTGCTGTTTTCAGAAACAGAATTAGTGGACTGGAGGTTTTCAATATAAGTGTTTGAAGCATTTTCTCAAATATGCTTCCTACATCTGAGAGCCTAAGGCTTTTATCAGAATTGTGCTACATCTACTCATTTGCTCTTTATGTGTTTCCTTCCTTTTTGTCATGAGTGTAGCATCATACTGGGGGAAAAGAAATGAATGAAATTTTCCGCTACACCAAACAAAAAGTTATTTCCTTGTCTTAAGAAAAAAATTATGTGCTTTAACCATTCATAATCTGATTTCTTTCTTTGAAAGGGAGGGAGGAACCTGGGCTGGGCAGGTGTGAGAGAATGGACTGTATTGTCCATGTAGCCAACAATATCTTAATTTTGTTCTTGTCATCAAAGTAGTTGGTCACTTAGCTTCTTCTCTAAGACAATTATATAATCTACATTTCTTATGGTTTATCAGAAATTTCTCATACAAAAGAAGGAAACTAAATATTTGAGCAGAAAATATATTTATTATTTTTGGCATTTGTCTAGAAAACAGGCCAATTTATTGATAAACAGCAAAATCCTTTGTTAATCAGAAAAAAAATTATGTTGACATTCACAAGTAGAAGAAAGCATGGTTTGGTCTTCTTTTTTGAGCACGAAACACAAAGGCTACTCTCTTAGCTCAGTTCACTCCTTAGGAACCTTTTCTTAAAACCTTACAGAAAATTGCTACCTAATGCTTTTATTTCTAATGGAAGACAATTTAATGCTCTTCCTGAACCATGACTTGCACTAATCCTGCTGAATAACCATGTACTTTCATTGAAGTTGGTCTTGTCTGTCATTTTATATTCTAATATCTTGTAACTTTCCTAGTTGGACTGAATGCAAAGTCTCTTTAAAAGTTACTCAAGAAGTCTTGCTTTGCATCTATAGAGGAGCATCATCTTCCCAGTATGCTTAAATTATCTCCTAACTTTTAGCTGAATTTTAAAAAGATATTTTTAATAACTTTTCATGTAATCTTTTCCCTTTTGGAGACTGGAAAGGAGGTAAAATACTTACACCTACCATGTGTTTGTGCTTTTCCCCCCTCCCCCTCTATGTGTAAACAAGATTTAGATATATAAAGTATGCATTAAGCCCTTTGCATAAAACATTTGTGCTGTGAGACTTCTTCATTCAAATAACGAAAGAGACCACAAAATATTTTTATATTATTTGACTGTCTCATCTACAAAGAAGCAGGCAGGTCTTTTGTCAGAATTTATTTTCCCCTTGAAGTTTTGTAATTTCTTCAAGTCCTACCCAATCTTGTAAGAACTTAATGCTATAATCATATGAAAAACATTGAAGGCATAACTTTTCTTTCAGGCATATGTGATCACATGTGCACCAAGTACAAATGTTTGCAATATAGTAACTTAAATGCAGCCAGGATGATCAATTTCTTTTCTTCTCCATTCCAACTTTTAATATTGATGATCTACTGATGGTTCATCCCATCTCTATTATTAATATTACCTCCTGCTCACAGTACTGTAACTACTTTTAGGAAATTGGTTCATTTTTCCATTTCTCTTTTCATATACCACAGTTGCTTTTATTGCTAATGAACCTTCTGGACCTCCAAAAGGATCTGTTCCATTACTTTTCCAGGAAAGGAGTTGAGGCTGACTCACCAGTAGTTTCCCAGGTCCTCCTTTATGTCCTTTGAGTATGGGAGTAACATTGTTTTTTCTCCTGTAACTGGACACCTCTCCTGTTCTGGATGGTTTTTCAAACATAATGGATAGTGGCTTAGCAACATCTTCCAGCTCCCTCAGCACCCATGGGGACATCCCATCAGGGCCCACGGATTTATGGGTGTTCAGTCTGCCTAGCTGATCTCTGACCCAACGCTCTCTGACCAAGGGGAAGTCTCTTTCTCCAGCCTTCCTCTCTTAAATCCAACATTTAGGATTCCTGAGGGCTTGCCTCAGCAGCAAAGTCAAGGGCATAGCAGACATTCAGTATTTCCACCTTCTCTGTGTCTGCCATCACCGACTTTCGTTCAGCAGCAGCCTCACATTTTCACCAATCTTCCTTTTACTGCTGATTTTCTTACAGAAGCCCATCTTGTTGTCCTTGCTAGATTCAATTCCAAGTGGTCTTTGGCCTTCCTCTTGCATTCCTGAAAATGTTCCTATAGTCCTCCCATGTGACTTGTCTCTTTTTCCACATCCCATAAAATATCTTTATGTTCTTTGATATTTGATAAAAGCTCCCTGATCATCCATGCAGGTTTCCTGTCCCTTTTACTTGATTTTTTTGCTCAGTCCTTATATTTTGTTATTTGTCCACTGGAAGAAATCTCTGTGTGCAATTTCATTTTAATCTATCTACTTTTCTACAGCAGCAATACTTTTCAAGGATTTAGATGACTGCCTTATGATTTTTTTATTTATCTCACAACTGATCAAGCTTAATTATCTATATTAAGCTTGCAGCGACAAACCTGATATTTAAAGTGTTTTCCATCTTCCAACATCTATAATTATACAGTATTTGAAGTTCCCATCATCTCAAAGTCTCATATCTGACAGAATTTTAAAATTTTTTTGTGTTCACTTAGAATGGTCAGAAATTATTGCACAATTGAGAAATCCTCAAAAACCTAAAAGTAAGACCTCTGTAGTTTTCTTGTGTATTGGTTTTGGCCCTGATTGGCAGCCAAATAACCAACAAGTTGCTCACTCCTACCTACTAGAAGAAGGGGTAAAAACCAAAATGATCAGTAGTGGGAAAAACTCAAGGATCAAAATAATAATGGGACGTTTACTCACTAGTTACTGTCACAGGCCAAACAGACTCAACTTTATGAATTTACTGCTAATTAAATAAAAACAATTAAATACTGATTAAAATATTCAAAAACTAAGCCAAACATTTGAGCAATTACGGAAAGCACCTCTCCTCCTCATTTCCTAATCTCTACATACCTTTTTACTTCTGCAGGTTGCACTCAATCTCTTCAGTGAAGCACAGGAAGCTGGTGACATTTTGCTTCCTACCATTTCTGTTTCTTGTACTTTTCTCCCAATTCACTTTTCTCTATACTCATTTCTGCTGCTCGACACATCATACTCCCATCAGGAATGTGCCCATTCCAGCACATGTCCTACACAGCCTGTGGGCCCTCCAGGGGTTTTACCAGCTTTGCTATGAAGCACCTCCTTCTCACCTGACCCTTATATTCCCCATACCAGTTCAGTGTGGCCCTCTCTCTCAGATATATTTCCCAGAGTCATCACGCACATGGCTGAAGGGCTCAGCTGTGCCCTGTGATGAGTCCATCAGAGCCAGCTGGAGCTCCTGTACTTAGCACAGGGCAGCCCCTGGCTTTGTCTCACAGAGAACATCCCTCCAGCCCCACCACTGTCAAAACTTAAAGGTAACACATCCTGTTAAAGATAGTACTACATTCAGAAACACCCAAACCTGATAAAAAACATGCATTCAAATCCATCTAAGTTTTCTTCAAGGCAGAGTTACTAAAGAACAAGAGGGCTTAGACATTTCTTGCTGTTTTTGGTGGTGGTGGTAGTTTTGAGGTTGGCTAGGATTTCTTTTTTGCTTTGAAATGGTTTATACATATTAAGAGCCATGCTAATTTAGGAAGCAAACAAAAATGGAAAACAGCCACTAGGGGATTGGAAACAGATACTAAACAAAGGAATGATAATGGACAATGTTTTTGTTTGCAGTAAACAAAATGTAACCACTCAGCTGTAGATATTTCTTAATCAGGTATTTTGTGCTTTTTAAATAGAGTGTACCCTAAAATGCTGGAGATACTTCTATTTCATTTACTGAAGAAAATCAGCTAATTCTATCTCTACCAATTACACTTTAAGTTTCTGCATCCTGTTACCTTCCTTTGCTGAGCAGCAGTGTTTCTCTGCTTCTCATAGAGCATCTTAAAAAGTAATCTTCCTCCCACTGGAGGATCTCAAATAGAGTGCAAAAAAGTGAAAAAAAGCATCAGTATTTCTTTTTTCCATTTTTTTCTCCCTTTACTTCTTGTTATTTGTGTTACAATTAAGGACTATACAAAAATTTTTGTATTCATCCTTGTCTAAAGCTCTGACATTGCTTTGCCTTCTTTTCAGATATTGTGTTTCGAATTTATGGAGCCCCAGTAAAATAAAACCAGTAATTGTTTTCTTAGCTATAATCATGTTTTATTGAGAAATTAGGATCTGCTACCATGGGAATGGTATATGAATCCAGGTGTTGATTTGATATTGAGCTTTCAATTCCCATCTATGTATTTCCAGTGTTATTTTTTGTTTGCAAAAGAAAGTTATGTTGTTTACACTGCAGCTGATGAAAATGGCCATGTAAATAAAGAAGTCATTAAAACAATTGTAAAGCAAATGCCCACTCTCACTGTTTAATAACCTTTCACTCGTTTTTCTGATAAGTTGCATGTAGTTATACACAATATAATACTCTTCAATTAAAAAAGTATTTTGATATGCTCACAGGTCACTGGATGTTCAAGTTCTTTATCAAAAATCAAGGATTACTTTTTTAATTGCTTTTGAAATGTTTACCCAGTGCAGTTCCAAAATTACTTATCTAAAAGAAGTGGATATTAAGCTCCTCTCCTATGAGCTGGAAGATAAGCTTATTTTATATTTGCTTACAAGGGATTTATGCAGTTAGTGTTTACTGAAGTTTATGAAAACAAAACATCTCTTCATAAAAACATTATATCCTCAATTCTGAACAGGGGAAACTGCCATGATGTGCAAAACGCAGTGTGAGTAGGAATTTTTTTACTCAGTGATTTTTTGCAAAACCTAAAAAAATGCCACGAGTTTTGTAAGGGCGACTCATGACTGGGCCTTTCTGTCACTGTACCTGACAAAAAGGTTTAGCTGGGGCTTTGTTCAGAAAATTGCAGAGGAATTGTGAGAGGACTGTAGGTATAAATGCACAGTAAAAACATATCCTGGTTTTAATAGAAAGCACACAGGTGCTCTACCTCCACCTTGGGGTGACAATTGTGCTGATAACAAGAGGGGATGGAACTAATACCTGAAGGGCTGTTAATTTCACTGTCCAGACCCCAGATCCAGTTTAAGGTTTTCTGAGAGGCAGTTACTGGCTTCAAGAACAACAGATTGACATCTTGCTTTAGAATTAACATGTGTCACGCTCTGGCTTAAAAGCTAAGGAAAAGCAGAGTTTTCCAGGAGGAAGTAAGACAGGGTATAACGTACAAAGTATTTCCATTTTGCTGTGGTTTATAGATAGTTTGAAAGCAAATTGTGTTCTGTGACTAAAATCTAAGTGTATAAAGGTTTACCTAGATGAGGATGGCTACTGCATCCACTCCTGATATGAGAAAGTTTAAAAAAATTTTCTTTAAAGTGTCTCTCAATTTTTTTCTTCTAAAAGAGCGTATGTCATTTATAATGACACATAAAAATAACAAAGAGAAACCAATCTATTACTGTTTAATTTCGTTCTAAGCTTGTAAAAACAGAGGTTGCCAATAATTTCATAAATTAATCTATACTTTCTTGTGAATTTAGACACTGGGAGTCAGAATGAATGGCAAAGACCATGATCCACAAGTGGATTTGGGTACCTCTGTTCTGCTTTAAAAATCAAAGTACAAGAGTAATTCTCATCATTCTTGAAATGGTCAGCTTTCTTTGGGAATCTAAAGTTCTACTGTTAAGTATTTGAACAGACAGAGCTTGATGAAGGTGGCTGATTAACACCCCTCTCCCATCACCTTTCTTTAATCAGGGTCCTTTAGATTATCTGGTGAATGTTTCCCAAGCCTGTTTACATGAACTCATGCTTTAATATGTTTTAAGCAGTGCCAAGGAAAATATAGGTTTTTTACAGAAAGGGTGATAAAGTACTGGAATGGAAGGTGGTGGAGTCACCATCCCTGGATGTGTTTAAAAAAAAAACCGGAAGTGGCACTTTGTGCCATGGTTTAATTGAGGTGTTAGGGCTGAGTTGGACTCGATGCTCTTGAAGGTCTTTTCTAACCTAGTAATTCTGTGATTCCTTTTTGGGAAAGAAACACAAAAGCAAACAAAAAAAATACATATTCATTATAAAAAAATAATTTATTACCTTGCATTAAAAAAAATAAATAAAAAGAGTAATTCATCCCAGTTCCTGTTCTGACTGATGCTCAAATAAATTGCACTGAAAGATTGTGAAAGTGACCCAAAGCCCTAAACCTTGAATATGCCAAGACAGAATTCTGGGTGGAAATACCTACATGTCGCTACCTACTGCAAATATCAGAGGAAAGCAGCTTTCAGCCAGGTTTTTCCCACAGAAGTCATGATTCCTACTAATGCTGAATTGCTGCATAGAAAACAGTCAAGTTTTTTTTAAACTTATTTCACAGTGAGTTTATCCATTTGCATGCCTGAAGACAAAGAATATAGTCCAAAGTTTAGAATCTTGAACTGACATTTTTGTCCAGATTATCATTAAATTATCTCTGACAATAAAGTATTAGTCATACTCATTTCCGGTACTCATTGTTGAATTTAATCCCAGTTTTCTGGCTTCTGTAAATCTTATTTTTAGCATTTGACCTTTCTAAAAGTATCATTAAGATTGCATGGATTCCTCACCTTGAAAATGCAGATTTCATTAGTCTCATAAAATTTAATCCAATGTTGTCTTTTTGGATGGTAAATGGAAGACACCAGATTCAGAGATTCTCAAGATGTCAATGGGAGAAATGAAATACAACACCATGAATTCCAGCATCGACCCAATATCTCTCAAATTCAGTGGGATCATAGAAAAGACATGTAGTTATAGAAGAAGTGATTAGTTTTGAAGAAACATCTTGTCTACACTAGAGAGAGATTTTTGTAATCTCAGAAAACTGAACCATATGAAAGCTTATTACTTCCTTTACAGGATGCGCCAAGGACTGTGGATGTTGCACTTGAGGCTTCCAGCAAAACATGTCATTCACCTACAATGCTCTGCTAGCTACAAAGGCCGAAATCAAATCTTTTGTGTTCTAGTAGCGTTTTCAATGTAAGTTTTCCCATTAAAGGTGAAAAATTTAATAATAGAAATAATAGGAAAATGGACATATCTTTTCATTTTCTGCAGTGCATCCTTCCTAAAAACCTTTATTCCTTATTGCACTAGAAATATAGTGGACTCACTTATGGAGGTTACTGAAACATCTCTTAATTTTAGACTTCAGTGATGAACACTATGAAAAAGTTGTTTTAAAAATGATCTCTGTATTTTTTAGCTGAAAGCAGTGATACTTTTTTATTTCCAGGGATATAAGTAGTTTCATAAATAAAGCAGCTGACTACTCCAAAGGAAATTGTTTTCCAAATAGAATGATGATTTTTTGTATATCTATATACATGGGGAGCAATTAATGCAGGTAATAATAGTCTGTTAAATCATTCCCACTAGGATGCTAGTGCAAATTACAAATTCACACATTGTATGTTTGAAAATGTTGTGAATTATCTGTATTTTCTCTTTCTACACCTATTATATTCCCCAAAGCCAACAGAAAAAACTGAACTGTCCAATTTATTTGAAGAATGAAAGAACTTCTAATTCATACAGTGCAGCAAGAAGTGTCATTCATCATTAATGTGATGAAGATAAATGCTGCTGGCATAAGGAGCATTATGAAGATGACTGTGACTTGTAGGAAAAAGGAATATTCATTTGTCTTGAGTGAACATGATAGTCTGAGAATTCAGGAAGAAATAGAACATTGGGTACATTCCTTTAAAGATATCTTTAAGTCCATTTTCACTGTTGCTGTTAGCATCCTTTAGGATCTATGAAAGCATTTGAAGAAAAGTCTGTAGTTAGTGCCTTTTTTAAATTTTGCATTGGAGATTTTCCCTGCAGAACTTTAAAAGTCATAAAATTGTAAACAGTTGACCACTACTTTGAAACAGGAAAATAATTATAATTGGATACATGGAGGTATATTTTGAAAATCATGTCATAAATTAAAGAGACCATCCCTATATACAGATAATTTTTAAGTTTAGTCCATTATACATGACGTTATCAGTTCACAGGTTTTTGGGCATTTGTGTTGGCCAAATCAATGTACAGGGTTGCAAGATGCATCAGCAGTTTCTCTCTGATGTGGTCTGGTTTTTGGGGAAAAAAACAAACAAACAGAAAAACATGCTACCGCCAAACACAAAAAAATGTTAACTTTAATTCCCATTAGGTAATGGTCTGTCAACATGAATTAGAATGCTCTAATTTCTATGTGAGGGATTCTGGATAACATGTTATTCTTGTGATATATATACAGGGCATTCAAACAAACATAATGTTTTTCTATGGACTAATGGCAGGAAACTGAGAATGCACTGGAATATGAAACTCTAGTGAGACAGACTTTACCTCTGCCATTCTTTGAAAATCAGTATTTTGATATCCACTTTTAATTCTCTTTAGTACTGAAAAAAATGTATGTGTTCTTAAAGCAGCTCTTTGACTTGTCTGTGTGGGCTGAGCTGGACTGGGTTGGTTAAATGCAGTTGCTGTCACTACCATTGAATTGCCATGCCAATCACTAAACAGTTAAATCATTCACAAAGGCATTTTTTGAGGTATTTGTCCTTTAAAATTAAAATCATGGGTTTGGGCCTGGAAAGTTTGTTACTTTATTTGTTTTTCTTATTTACTTTGAATTATTATGAGCCTTTCTCTGAGAACTGACAGAATTGAAGCTCTTTTTATTCTTTTACTACAATTATTTTGAAGCAAAATTTGACAAGTTGGGTCATGAATGTTCCTAAATAATATTCACACTCAATTGTATAGTATGTGCAGTTGTTGAAAGAAAGGATATTGTTTCCAGCTTTGTAATATAATATATATTTGGAGTTAGCTAATTTCTGTTTATTGGAAACTTGATTCCCCTCAAGAGACAGGAAATAGGCATGGGCACATTTTTTTTCTCAAATCTATTATGGAATTCTAAAAGATTTTGGATTCTCATTAAAAATAACCTTAAGTTGTTAGAGGCCTAGTTTCACAGGATTAGAAAAATAGTTTACTTTTAAAAAAATCAGTATTGTTTCTTCACATATAGTACTTTAATAAAAAAATATCTAGCCTGGAATTAATTTTAGTGGATTATGAGATAAAATAGTTTAGCAATATATGTTAAAATGCATTTAAGTCTTATAAAGCATGGAATAAGATCAGAAATCTTCTAGATAATTTTTGAAAAGCTTATAAGAAAAACTCCACAGCCTCAGTGGCTGTTGTTGGCATTTGGCATAATTTTGGGCAAAGAATAATTCAAGGTAATATGTACTGGAAGGATATGGTAGGATTCTTAATTTGATGAAGAACTGTATTAGCTTCCTCTGATGTGACAGCACCATTACAAATAAGTTGCAGAAGTCAAAAAATATTTCATGCTCTATTTATCATCTCTTTTATTTTTTCCTTTGAGTTCTTTATACTTCATATTTCTAATGTTTTTCTGAAAACTACTAAATATTGCCAGCCCACAACACCGATAGGAGGTATTACTAAAGAAAATGTCTTGATGTGCAGCTGCTCATAGGAATAAAATAAGGTTACAGGTGTAAAAGTGAATTGTGAGGGCATAGCTAAAGTGTGATGTGTTTTACATGTTTTCCTTGTGTCTTTTTGTCCTGTAACGTTGCTAATCTCAGCACCAAATATTATTGAAGTAATTAGCCTATTAATCAATCTCTTAGTTCTGGTTGGACAACAAGGCTTCATTTCTGAATACATGAAACTGTTTCATAAAAATTCACTTAAAATTTGTAACAATAAATCCTTTTATTTCAAATTGAGTATTCTGGGTGTAAAAGATTCACCCTTAATAAAACCACAAAACACACTGTTGGAAAATAATTTGAAAATAAGTTTTAATTGTGAACTTTATGGAGTATTTCTCAGCTGTGATTGCCCATGCTTACAAAGCAGAAAACAAAGTCAACCATACAACCCATACATGCCTGAAGCTGTTGACTGTGTGAGGCATTGGTGCATCTCCATATGGATCTTCAATTTTAGAAAAATCATGATGCAATTCATAGTGGTGTCCCATGTCAAGACTAAGACACAGGAGAGATATGTTAGAAACCCATTATTCAGAATGCAAAAATGGTATTTATACTATTTGGCATCATTTTTGGAAAAGAATATTTATTATATTATACTATAATAAAAAAGGAAAGGGAAGCCCCAATATTCATGTGTTTAATGTCATTTTGAAGTAGACTTTTCTGTTCACTAATAAGAAAATATAATAATTATAAAAGAGATGTGCAGGTTCAAAGGGCACTTAAGGGCCATTCAAATTGGTCTCCTCTTAAGATCCTGTATTTTTTCTTAAAATATTCAAAGCCTTCTTATCATTGTAAAACAATAGACTTTTATTTGTTATATAAATTAGCTTTAAAAATTCTTCTATAACATATTTGACCACATTCAGGCTCAAAAAAGACAATTAAAGTTGCTTTTCAAACACTTGTTTTTCCCTGGAATATATTATGAAATAATAATAAAATAATACTAAAATAATTAGCTAAGAACAAAAAAGAAATGTCTTTTGAACAATTCCCAAATCCATTTATTTCCTCCTGTGCTGCTTGTACCAGAACTGGCATGTGCCAGATACCGTGAAAGAAACAAATTAGAATGTACAGATGTGCTGGACCCCTTCATTTCTCAAGCCTTCCTGATAACCAGTGACAATTTATGCAGTGCTGGTCTGCAAAAGGCTCTGAATCCTCTCTGCTCTATTCAAAGGGCCCCTTCCCAGGGGTGGCTAAAGCCACAGCTGGGAGTGCTGGGCACTGGAGGACAGTAGCCAGGACACTCTCGTCACTCTTAGGTTGTCATCCAGACTCCAAATCCACCTGGATCTCGCCTCAAATCCAGTCTAAATTTTGCCATGGAACAAACATTCAGCAGAGACCCTTTTGTGTGAGAATACAGAAGAGCACAAGGTGGGGATTTCAAAAACAAAGCAAAATATGTTGGTTTCTGAATTCATGACAAGTGTGTGTCTGCTTATTACCTGCTCCTGAGCATTTACACAAAGGCAGGTAGGAATGTGGTGATATCCTTACACATCCTATAATTTTTTAAATCTTATCTGCATCAGTATATATTGATGTCTGTGTTCACAAACTGTCATTTACAAAATATTGTTATGATGCTGGGACAATTTTACAGATTAAACAATTTACACCCACGATTTGCAGGCATGGCTTGACAACTGCTGCTATACTGACTATGTTACCTGCTGGCCCATCATTCCTAGTCTTTTATTAAAAATGCAGCAATGTGGTTTACATTACAAAATACTGCCTACACTGCTGACCTGATACTCCTTTACACTCCTCATTTCAGATTGTATGAAAACAGAAGAAATGGGCCTCTCCACTCCTTCTGGAATCAAACATTTTTACTGGATGCATTTTGCTTTCTTTATGAAAATAAAGGTTAATACTCTAATTACAACTTCAATTCATGCTATAACAGCTGTGAGGAGGATTGCAAGACTGATACCAGTTAACTTAAATGGCTATTTTTACTAATTTGGGAAACAAGATTAAGAGGGTTGAAAAGCTGCAGAAGACAAAGTCTTGGGTAGTCTCAAGCCCAGATTTGATCAGCAATTTCCTGTGTAAACAAGAAACAGAAGCCTCCATAATCTAGATGGAAATGGTCAGTAACCTTCTACAGTACTTGGACACACAAATCTGTGAGGCAGAATGATATTGAAAGAGCTGATGGGAGTGCTCAACAAGCCCATTTTCATCATTTATCTTCAGTCCTGGCTAACTGGGACAAATTAGGTTTTTGTTTTTGTATTTTTTTTCCTGACAGTAAGATATATATGGTTTATATTTTTAGAAGTGATTTGTTTTCTCTGTTTCCCAGTATTCTTTAACATTTCTGCAGGGATACATTCATGCACAATCCTTGAGGTCATCTTTATAAATTTTAGGGATATTATAGATGCAATCTTTTTCAGGAATTTATTTTTAAAAAATCAACAGATATGTTTACAAATATGGAACTAAATTTGAATGACAGAGCTGCTGAAAACTGTGTGACTCAGAGGAACATAAACCAAGTTTGAACTCTCTTGACAATTACAACAGGGATAAATTCGTTGTTAATTAATTATTCTTAACAATTAGGTAAGCAGAGAGCTCCTACTAGCCCAGTTATGAACTTATATGGATTTCTGGATGGCAAACTTTCATATAACGTGTGGCCACTGTGTGTTTTTTGTTCCATGCATTAAATTTTCATTTTAGCATCTAACAAAAGTACACAAAATAAAAATTCATGTTCAAAAGATCCATCTAGGTCTTCCAATGGCAATTCTGTGCCAGGATTTTCTTCATACAAGTTAGCTTGAGCAGCTTCTATAGAACAGCACTACTCTTAATTGGAAAACAATATTAGAGTGTTATTAAACTGTATGGTGATTGGATTTATGCTTTCATTTTTGACCTGAAAAAATATCTGTGAAGGCCATGATAAGTTCATCTCATTACTTCAGACTCTTTATGTATTTCTTAATAGCCCAACATTGATGCCACTCTTCAAACTTCTCACAACCTCTACAAGACCTTTAGAAAATGACATATCCTTATGTGAGAGAGTGCAAACCTTCATGTATACCTCAGATGTGCTGCCTCATTACAGATTTACTGAAGAAATCTAAATGAATAGTGAAGGTTTAAGGTTTTGTTTATTGGGTTTAGAAAAAATTCAACAAATCAATCTTTCAGAATTCTAGAACTATATTTAAACCTTCAATAAAATTTTCAGAAAATTTTATTTGCTTCAAGAAACTGCATCCCCATTTTCTTCTCAATTTAGTGATATGAAGCCATTCCTCAGGGACTGAAGGCTGGGAAACAAAAATTGTGAATTGGCAGAGATGTTTTGAGGTACTCTGAGATAAAGCATTGATGTGAATAATAGTTGATGCACATGTTTTACTTTCTCAATGATGCTGGTTGCCTGGTAACCAGTAAAAGGCATATGTCAGACAGGAGTTCAAATGAAACAGATGACATCAATCTCAGCAGGGTGAGGAAAAGGAAAACCACTGATTAGCTCACCCAGACTAGTATATATAGGAATCTTGTCATGTTTTCATGTTACTAAATATCTAAGCTGATTCTAAACCTCAATTTATCACAACACTCGTGGTAGTTCTTAACCAGGGATAGCATTTCTGTTTTTTTCTGATGATTTTAAATGTTTATTTTCAGAATCTGCATAGTGTCCCTGCTCAGCAGCATGCATTGGAAAAATACTGTTTTCATTGCTCTGCCACTGGCTGGGCAGCAGCTTCTTTTAATTTATCACAAAGTTACACTCTATTTTGCATGTAGAGTCACTGGACCTTCAAAGATGGTCACAGAACCTGCATGAGGAAGTCACAAGGCCAAAGACACATTTTGAAATATTACAATTTTTTTTCCATATTCCTCTGATTGAGCCTTTTATTCCACACCAAAAAGTACACAATAATTCCAGTAATGTTTTTAACCTTGCTTTTCCAAGTATTCAGAAAACTATATTTATCTATATCTAAACAATACAAGAAACAGTCTAATTACAAATGGATATAAATTTTTCCTACAAGTTATTAGGATTCACATTTTCAGTGTTTTTCATGGAGAGGTATAAAATTTCCATTAGGATTTCTTTTCAGATGGTGGTAATAATTCTAGCCCAGTATCTTAGTTAGTTAAAAACTCAAAGCTTTTTATCTTTTCAGAGTTTTTGTTAGAATAATTTATACTTCTTTTTTTACACAGAAAACCACACAACATTATTTTTAAAAAAGTGCGTTTAGAGTAATGACTTTATTCTAATGATGTTCAAAAATTAGGAAGCACTTTTAAATCACCCTGTCTTATAATACCTTAGAGTTGCATATTTATCCTAGGATTTCCTCTCATTGCTCTCTGTTGTCAATGGAGAAGTGCAGCACACCTTCCCTAGATTGTGTCAAATTGACATCTAGGGGTGATAATTGTTTCCATTAGCAATGAATCAAATACATATCTATCACTGGCTAAAAACCTGTTCTTTAAACATCAGATATCAAACCCACCAATTAAACTTTTTTTTTCTTTTATGAGTAAGTAACAATAATATGATGGGAACAGCCGCTTCGCATTCCAGTTGCTGATGCTCATTACAAAACCCAGAGTTGCTAATCCAGAAAACAGGCAATAGGAAATATTTCTAAAAATATTTGATTTAGGTAACTTGCTCATCACAGGGCATTACTGCTGTGAAAAGATCTACCCATATTTTTCCATCTGTCTCATACATGAAATCAGGTACACACAAAATTAGTTTTCCTTTTTTCCCTGAAATAATTTCCCCCATACACCATACTTTCTCCAGGGTCTGCAATAAATAGGGCATCGCAATACTAACAGGTTTTAAAAGTGAGGCCACTAAACTTTATTTTCTGCATATGACTTTATCTTTTTGAGTTCTCATCCTTTTCACTGTGAAAACCTCCACAAACTGTGAGAGCATGAGAGTGGGATCTCAGACCTCATATCAGGGAGATTAATTACTGGATGTTTACAGAGAAGCTACAATGAGCAATTCTAAGTCCCAGAAGATCTCATACCCTGGAGATGAAACAGGCCTGAAGTGTCTGTCAGTGGTAGCAGAGATGCTGCCTCTTGTCTTGCTGAAGGAATGTTTACTTCAGACTGATTAATGGGAAAAATTAATTAATTTAACTCTACATAATCTAAGATGTGTAATCTAAGATTGTTTTAAGGATTAATCTCATCAACAAATTTAGAAATATTTCAAGGCAAGATGAGACATAATAAAACTACAAAAGCATCATTTTATTATTGCTCCATCATTTGCCAGCAATTCTGGCTAACCAGGCGAGTTCCAGAGGACTGGAGATTAGTCAGTGTGTTGCACATCTACAAGAGTAAGAAGGAGGATCTGGGTAACTACAAGCCTGTCAGCCTGACTTCAGTGCAATTATCAAATAATCTTGAGTGTCCAGCACATGTCGGAGAGCCAGGGGATCAGGCCCAGCCAGCACGGATTTAGGAAGGGCCCAGAGAATGCTGGTGAATGGTGTCCCATCTAGTTAGCAGGTGGTCACTAGTGGTGGTGGCCAGGGCTCAGCCTTGGAACCAGCTCTATTTAATGTCCTCACAGTTGTAACAGGATGGGGCATTGACCTCTTCTCCCAGGTAAGAAGCAGCAGAACAAGAGGCCTCAAGTTGCACAAGGGGAACTTAAGGTTGGATATCAGGAAGAAATTTCTCACTCAAAGCGTGGTTAAGCATTGGAACAGGTTGCCCAGGGAGTGGCAGAGTCACCATTCCTGGAAGTGTCAAGAAGCAGCTGGACATGGAATTTAGTGCTGTGATTTAGTTAACATGGTGGTGTTCCATCCAAACTTGGAGTCAGTATTCTTAGAGGTCTTTTCCAGCTTTAATTCTATGATTTTATGATTCTATTCTACCATTGTAATGGAGCTGGTCCCTGCTCTGAAGCACTGAGATCTTTGATGCTGGCAGTGAACTCAGTGATCCACAATGCCATTCTGAAAAATCAATGAAAAATTTCACTAGAATCAAAACAAAGATTTTTCTTCAGTTACAGTTTACAAAGAATATTCTAGCCTGACAAATGGAGTTGAATATAGTTAGAAGCACAGAGGCAGGGGCTGTATGGTGGGCTGGGTAGGAGATAATACTTTTTAAGGGAACTCTAAACAGGATATGGAAGCACAGAAAGGACAGAAAAACCTGGTTGACTGAGCCTAATCCTCAGAAACTGCAGTCAACTATCAAACAGACGTGTTGCTGAAAAAAATCAATAAGATTATTTTTCCACACACAGCAGAAGCCACAAAATGCATCTTTTGACACTTAAATATTGAACCTCAATCAGAACAGTTAGAAAAAAAAAATAAAATAACTAACTTTGTATAATTTCTTTTAGATTATAACACAGCATAATGGATGTTTTAAATAGTACCATTTATCAGTGTATTTCAGATGTGTTCTTTGTTGAATTTACACTTTTCAATGTGGAAATTAAAATTATTAACTTGATTTTTAGTTCAAACCACTGTGCAGTGTTTTTCAACTTTCAAATGCACAACATGGTAAAATTTTGGCTTCAAGCATGCAAGGGGGAAAATTGCTTTTATTTCAGTTTGTTTTGTTTTGTTTTGCTTTTCCCCTAATTTGGTTCATTTCACACTGCATAAACAAAGAATGTAAACAACAATAACAAAAGCAGTTTATTTGCCTTAAATATGCATTATGTGGTCATCTTATGAATAATCCCATAGAGACGTGGCCATTTCTTGCAAAGGAGCAAGATTCAGAATCAATCTTCTAAATTTTAATAACTTGATAAGACTGAAGTCCTAATCCTATTGCATCCAATTCAGTGGTGAAAATTCCACTAGTTTTGGTTAAGGTAAAAACAAACCAGTGCATTTTTCCTTTAAATTTGCCAATAATGTCCTCTTGACTATAATAAATCTCTCTTATATTCTTAATACCACAGGAGACACTGTCACTAAGAAAAAATAGCCTTTTTCCTGAAAAATGTTGATAAAATCATTATTTTAACTTTACAGAGAAAATATAATGGAAGTAGCCTAGGAACTTCTAGTTTTATTTATTTTCAGAAATTCTCTTTATAGATATCTTTAAAAACGACCTCGCTATTTCCTTTTATTCTCTTAATTAATTTAGACACTATTGACAATGCCATTTTCCTCTAATCTCTCTTTGGAAGCTCTTTGAAAGTGCAAAGGAATTCCTCCTTGCTTTCCGTATCCGGACACTTTTTCCTTTTGGAAGCTGCTTGATAATTGAGAGAAGTCAATGCATCACATACGTTCACTTTTGTACTTAAAACAAAGGGCACCTTGAACAGGAAAGCACAAATTAAAAATTCGAGTTTTGACAGATGTAGCTGTTCCAGAGTTTAGTATTAGATGCTGATATTAAAACATGGCATCCTATTTATTTTCTGCAAGAAGTTAGATTCCTTCACTGAGAACACAGTCATGTACTTGATTCTGGTATTTTCTTGTGTTATTCACTTCAAAAACTGATAAATATAGGTTTACATATATTATTACTGAAAAAAGACATTTGCTATGCTGTTCAAGTTTACTGAAACACTCCTAACATTTATCTGAGTCTTCTTTTCAGTTACAGAACAGACCAGGGGCCAGCAGCCTGCCATGCAAACTGCTTCTATTATCCCAACAGTCACCACTGGAATTGCAAAACTATTATTTGGAGTTTTGCAGTAAAAGAAAGTGGCAGCATACCTTATAGGAAGTTGTGAAATTAGAAAAGGAAGAAATACAAAAGCTTTTTTTGAACACCTAACACATCTTTCTGATGAAATATTTGCTGTCTACCATTGCTCTTTTTAAATTCAAGTAGACTTTAAAAGCTGACAATTTACTTTGTCATTTTCATCTTGTAAAAAAAATCTGGGGATAGGATAGAAGATAAATAGTTCTGATGCTGAATTTGAAGCTTTGAGGAACCTGGGTTTTATTTTCTTCCTCACATGTTTCCTCTCAAAGTTAATGTATTTCCACAGTATTTGAATGGTGATTGGGAGACTTCTATCAGTGAATTGTCATTATGAGCAATCAACAACTTGGTAAGACTGGTACTTTATTAGAGCTCTCTATGTTTTATAGCACATCAAAATCTGGGATTATAAATCGGAATTTTTTTCACAAGACTATTTAGTCAAAATAGACATATGATAAAAAAATGCCATTACTTTCTATGCAAGTAGCCTAAAGAGGGAATATTTAACTTCTTTAAATTCACTGCACTCTGATTCATTGTCATTTAGCAATACTTTGATATCATGGATCATTCAGTATTTGAGAGCAAGTTATCATTTTCCAACCAAAGATCTAGTATTTTCCAGTTAAAGTAACACTAAACTTTGTGGAAAACAACTATAATAGGTTTGCACACCTACCCTCTTTGCTAATGACACCATCAATTTGTCTTTTTAATTCCAAAATTCTTTCTTAGTAAGACCATCTAAATTTCCTGTTTATTTGCTACCAAAAGAATCTCTCCAATATCAAGCATTCGCATTTTCTGCTTTTTGATCTTGCCAAATTCCAAACAGATGTCTTTCCCTTTTCCCTACATCACATCCTTAGTTCACATTTCTGCATAACTTTTCCCTGGGTCTGGGGAATCATGGGGTTTCTGGATGGAGAAAATTAGAGATTCTGTTCTGGTTCCTGGACTGTGCCATGATTTCCTATCTGTGATAAAATAATAAATTTAACAGTCTCAGAATTTAAAAATTGCTATTGTCCTTTCAGTGTTCTCTCTTCATCTGTGCTAGGAATGATTGCATAGATTAGGAGTTGCCCATCCTGTCTAATTTGAAAGAAATTTCTATGTGTCCCAGTTAATACACTACTCTTGCTATGCCTTGTTCATACCTGGTGGAAAGAAACGGCTTTTTAAAAAGTAATTCTGAGAAGAATTCTTTATATTCATTCATTGCAGTAAGCCCTGGGTAGAAAATTCTTTTTTAAAGAGATCTGTTGTATCAAAAAACCTGCTTTCTAACTCACACACATCTACTATCTTCTTAAAATTAGACAATGTGGAACTCTCCTTTTGGAGTGCATATGCTTGATCAGGCTTTGGTGCCCTCCTATGCTTTTGTGACATGATGAGTTTCTGGCAGTTAGATATGGCAATCAAAAAATCCTTACCTTTAAGCCAAGGTAAAACTTAATGGCTATACTCTGTCTGATTTTTAAAAATCATCACAAAAGCTATTATTGAATTTATCAAGTGTTCAAATCCTGTAAATATACTAATGAATTAACTTAGATACAGAATCAGTCACATAGCAGAGATCTCTATAGGAAAGTAAAGTTAATATTTCAAACCACAGATATTTTCTGTTTTGAGAATTTTCTGATATTTATGTCAAGTGAGAATTAGCCACTCAATGTATATTTGAATCTCCTACTTCAATTCCCTTAAGAAACTACTTTGTAAAACATTTTAATAAATATTTGAGAAAAATTTAAACCATTTTCAAATAATTCAGCTGAAATTAGACTTTAATTATTATGATGGAAGTAAATATTACTGAATTTTATAAATAGTTATCTTAAGTTAATTATGTTTGTTTATACCTGTATAGGTATATAAATTTTTCTGGTTTTCTATGACTTTTATAACTATCTTTGTCTTTAATCTATTCTGGATACAGTCACATGAGAATCCTCTAAATGCAATATGAAATCACATTACAAAGTGAACAATTGAAAAGATTGAACCACGATAATAAATTAAGGCAGAAAAACAAGGAAAGAACTCTTTTTAAGAGTAGAATTTTGCAATTATATAATCAGGATGGCACATAGGCAAGCATGTGAGTAAAATGCATGCATTTCCACACATATTTTGCATAATTTCATTCACAAATGCATAAAAACAATGATTGCACTGGCTATTAGTTTCTCATATGCATAAACGTTTTCTTGGTTTAAAGGCTGATTTCTAGATGGTAAGTCTTAGTCACTACCACCTTGATGTTTATAACATTGTGCTTTTAAGCTTGAACTTGCTCTTAAGCTGCAGTAAGTTTTACCACACCACCATATTCTAGGATTTCATTTTTAATGAAACTCCATGGACCTTTGTGCTACTTTTCATCTTGAAACAAGTATGTCAAATGAAGAATTCAGCAGCAGACAGGTAGGCAAAGATTCACATTCAGGTGATGTAGACAATGACTCAGTGAAGTATTAAAAATAAATAATGCGTAATCCTGAAGATTTTAGCACTGCTGAGTAATGAGAAACATCAGTATTCAGTGTATTGTATTGTATTGTATTTGTGAAGTGGATGCAAGTGGGAGATGTCAGCTTATTGCAGAATAGGTTCTCAAAAAATAATTTCTCAGATCTTTTTCAGTATCTAGATACTAGGACTTGACAGGAGAGTTCTGAGGCTGGGAACAATTTCTTTTGAGTTAATAGAAAAAATTCCATTTCTTAGAGATTTCCGCGAGTTTTGCATCCCGTCTATTTTCTCCTGTTGAGACAACGAATAAAATGCAAGGTGTATTTGCAAGGCTTCTCTTCCATCAGGACTTCATACTCTTCATGTTACAATAGACAGAAGATAAAATAAATTCAGAACTGCTCACAGAAATTGAACATGTGATAAGGCTTGTTTGGAGATACACAAAGTGCAAGTGCATCCATCCTAACAGGCATTGGTATTGTTACCTCACTCTGAGAAACATCCTGGAATGTTACTTCAGGCAGAGTTAAGTTTATTACATTACAAAAAGTTCAACTACATAGGTACACTAATTGCTGTGTAAGAATTATGCCTTTCCCACAAAGGACATTGTTCTGATTGACTGTTCTGTTCTGTTCTGTTCTCAACAAAAATTATTAGCAGCTTTCATAAGTCAGAGAATTAAATATCCAATTTTCATTCCGAAGAAATTTTTTAAATTGAGCCTATTTGGAGACATACAAGGTACAGCTGCAATCCATAAAGATATCATAAATATGCTGAAAAGTAGAAAGCACAAATTACACTTATTTTATTATATTTTCCCAAGTGACAACTGATTTAAGTATGATAGCAGTTCTTATATATAGCCAGTTATACACACATATATGTATATCATATATACATAAATGTTTACACAATTTAACATTTCTAAAACTACAACCTCCTTAAAAGATCAGTCTGTTTTTCCCTGCTATTATCAAAAATATGTGCACTTTGTAGTACCACTTCGGCACAAAATGCACTATTTGGATATATTACATCAATATCTAAGTATTAGCTTTTATGTGACCAGACAGTTATATAATCTGTTTTATCTCATTATACGCTGTGCCTCTGTGCTTTGATGGCATGTTATAGTCAAAGTGTTCTGAGTTTTAAGATACTTTGGAGTATTTCAAATTTTCATGGAAAGGATGATTACAAATTTCCTACATGCAAACATGGAATTCAATAATAATACACCTGAATTTTTCCCTTTCTTTTGAAAAATAGAAGTTTAATATTTTTTCCAGTGATCAAATTAGAGGCTAGCAAAATATGCTTCAATTACAATAATCCCAGCATATCTGGGTATACTAGACAAACTTTTACTGATAGATTTCTTATTTGATTTGCAAAATATAAACTGAGAGAGAAACCAACTGTGATATCAAAATTATATCTAAAAATGATAATTTTTATGCAAGTAGAACAACAAAAAGGAGGTAAGCTTATAATTTTTTCACACTTCCTTCACCTTCTTCTTTGATGCTGTCCCTACAAGATGATCATAAATATTGTATTGCAGTTTGCCTATTCAACCCAGTTTCTTCATTCTCAAATTGTTTAAATCTCATTTCTCGATAATGTTCCCTCATTACCTATACCACTGACTGTGGTTCTGATGCTACTTACAAAGAGAAGAATTAAAAATAAATGATACAGGCTGTTCTTTTTTCTTGAACTCACTCTTTCCTTATTAATCTGCAGAGAAAACTTCCTGCTATGCAGTGGAGTAAAATATTTCTGAGGAGCAATTAAGTAGAGGTCATTTATATCAAGGGAATTCATTGTATGAGGTTGTCCTGTGGAAGTCAATACACTTCAGCCACATTACTAACAGTGGTAACTTCTGATCAAGTAGAAAGAGATCTCTTTCTCCTTGAAAGACCTCAGGAGCAAGGAGAAAGCAAATCAATTACATGTTACCAGAGCATCCTTCTGTTGTTTAACCACATTGCAGAATATTTTCATTTCAAGACTTTCATACAGATCCAGGCACATTTTTTGTAGCTATTCCTATTCTTTAGAAACACAATTATTTACGTACTTTTCAAAAGCAATGAAATGTTTGGACTAGTCACAATTCTTTAACTTCTTTATCTGGTTATCCTCCATAAATATAGTAGATATTACTTGTTTTTCTCACAAAAAAAACTGTCATTGATGGAAATGTTGTAGAAGGAGAGTTTATATGTTCTACTTTCAGGAACACTAACAATAATCCATTTTGAAAAAGCTTATGAGGGGCACTTGAGGATAATTTAAAGACCCAGATAGCGGATACTCATAAATTTGCTACCTGCCCACAGTAGCATGAAGGGTCATTTCCAGAAGCTGCTGAAAGTCAGTTTAAATTGAAACTTCTTTCATGATGCAATCATTTAGGAGGAAAAATATAATTTTTTTACTAGGGCTGGTGATAGAAGAAAGACCTAACTGCGATAACCTCATTCCATATAATTTTTGGTCTAATTATACAGTCCTGTTCGTGACAACCATTTTGTTTTGTCATAAGAGCAGTGGTTCTTCTGAATTTTCTTTAGGGAAAAAACCTTCAAATAGAAAGAAATCTAGGGTTTATCTGACAAAAGAACAAAGCAACTGTGAAACTGTGCAGCAGCACATGCAGATCTTATTTTAGGACATGATACCTGGATCCAATGCTGCAGTGAGCCAATACCGCACTGGAGGGCTGACAACCAAGCGGGTTTGTCACCACAGGGAATCATAGAGAAATCACCTGTTAATGGAAATGCTACTGCACTGCTGCAGATGCTGATTTATAAAGGCACTAAAACCGATACTATGTCAAATTTATTGGTCTAAGTCAAAGACTGTATTCTTAAAAACACACACTTAGATTCTAGCTGCCGAGGATTCTATTGCTAAAATCACTGTGTGCATAAGGATCATCCATCCTTGTATGGGAATAACCATCCTGAAATCACTGAGCAGTTCAATACCTCCTTTAAGAACTTTAAGATCCTCCAACCAGATTTGCATTCTCATCTCTTTTATTTCCAGAAGGATATAGCATAAAATCTGTGCTCATATTTTCCTTAGTAAACAGTGACATGACTGAGTGCTGTATAAAGTACACTAGGAATGGCCATGTTCATTTCACTTATGCTTTTAGATAGAGAACTACTACTGAAATTTGTCCAATAACTCTAATTACTGCACTAATCCAGCATTTGGGAGAACAGGGTTCTCTGTTTTCCCATCTGTGACTTGATTCTCATACACTTTTCTTTGAGCAGCTCCATAATCTTTTGTCTTTAGCCGAGCTGGGGTATATCCATATTTTCTGAATGCTCACCATTCTTTGTGCCATTTTGAGTAATAAATGTTACCAATAGCAGCAAGAGTAACACAGATTCAGACAAAAGGGAAATGCTTTTGTAATTTGGCAGTGTAGTCTGTGCACAGTAGGAAGAAGAGGGGTCTAGGTCATGGGTTTCAGTGCAAGCCTTGCTTGCATGTTTCATGGGGCCTAAACAAACCTCAGAGGACAAGTTTGAAACTGCATAGATGCAAAATAAATTTTCTATCAAAAAAGAACACCTGCAAATTGCTCTGCATTTCCCTGCACTTCACTGTGCTTCATTCATTAAATTGTGGTGACTGGGCAACAGAAGTTGAGTCAATTGTGTGTGTGTGGTTAGTTGGTTGATTTAATTTTTAATGTTGTTGAATGTTTGCAGTTTCTGTGTATCTTGAAAAGAAGCTGAATGAGTGCATGGATAGGCATATTTAGAAAGAATATGCCTCTTCAGCATGTAGCACATGTAGCCTCTTGCCTGCAGCACAGCAAACAGGTCTCATAGCAATTTTATCCCCTGATTGTGTGGCAGTCAGAATACAAAGGTTGATATTGAGAAACATCTCAGCTTCTTTTTCCTCTTAATTTTATGCTTATCAGTTTTATGTAAAATCTGAAATGAGAATTACAATTGTCTAATTCATTCATGTTACCTGAACATTAATTCTTGTTGGGCTTCTTTAGAACATTTTTCTTCATTTATTCCCTCTTCTAGTCTTTCTTATGAGCATCTCTTTTTCTAGCCCAGACGTTTGAATAAATCACTATTGTTGTAATCTGAAAGTTATAGTTTACAGTTTTGAAGTCCTCTGATATTGGTCAACTTGTTTTGTTCCTGTTAGAGCTCTGTCATTTCTTATAAACTCTAGTGTTTATGCAGTAAGAAGGGGGTAGCTCAATTAGCAAAGATTGGTTTTGAAAGAGAGCCAAGGATGAATGCATTCCTCTCTCAAAAATAATTTGAACTAGAATATTCTTGTAGAAGCTCATAGATATGTTTCAGACAGAAGAAGGAACTGAGGCTGGGGTTTCCATATCCCATAACTTCTGGGTTTCAGTAAAATGAAATACTATTATATTTTTAGATTGGTTTCTTCGCTAAAAATATCTAAATGTTTCTTTCCAGCCTAAATATAATGACATCTTTGATACAGAAGGAGTATTTTCAAACTTTTGTGTCTCAGGAAAAAAAAAAAAAAGCATTTTACTGTTCCACCTAAAACAGGTTTTCTATATTAGATTTTTCTTTTTTTACCTGCCAACATAAAAATCAGTTTGAACAACCCTAGATCAGACTATGGATGTGCTTGTGTTCCTATGATTTTCAGCATCCAGAAATCACTTGCCTTTGACATCACAACCATCTGTTCTTCAAAAAGAAAAAACAAAATCACCTAGAAACTTATCTAATACTAATTTATTTACATTGCATAAAAGCTACTATATGAATGCAAATTTGTAAAACCCACAGAACAAACATCAAATTATGAGTAAAATACTACCAGTCTTCTGATACTTTTTAAAGGTTAAAATAAGGTTGGGGGACAATAGGAAAGAAAAAAATAAAAGAAACCCAAATACTTCCAAAGCAGACAAGACTTTTAGATTTGCTTTCTTCTACAATAACTGCAATAAGACGGACCTCAGAACATAACAGTAGTGAATGCTCTGAGGAAAGGAAGAGGAAAATTGAGGGAAAACATGTAGATGTCTGGGACCAAAATTTTGTGTGGTTCCAATTGTGAAAAAACTCAGCCCTGCTATCAACTTATGCTTATGCTGTAGGGAGGAGGATTTTTAGTGAATACAGTTTTTATTTGTCTCTCTATCATTTGCATAGATAATTGCATAGAGGTTAAGTGTGAAAGAAAAAATCAGGCCATGTGCTTTGGCTTCTACTGTATTATTTACCTGAATTTGCTGGTAAATAGCATAAGGTTGTTGTGAGCTACCAAGAAATGACTCTCAAGCTTAACTAACATTGCATTTTTGTTTTAATTGGAGTTTCGCATTCAAGATCTTTCAGTAATGGGGCGGAGTGGAGGGAGGGGGGAAGTCAAGAAATATAATAGTTGATGGTTTAAATTATTTAAATTATGAAAATAAATATGACTAAGAAAGTTCTACAGTTTTGCAGTCCTCTTCTGATCTGCTAAGGACATGTCACAAATTTCATCACGTCATCAAATTCAAACGTATCCCCTGCCAGGCTGGGAACAGAAGGAAGGCAGGCTGCTGCAATGGTACACCAGTTTCTTATCACTCCCTTTATGGATTCTTGCAAAGGTGATATTCTGAAGCAAGCATATGGAGTAATTTCTAGAGCAAGTAGCATAAATGCAATCTATGCTTTGGATTACCAAATATCTTTTGTTAGTGTAGTCAAAGAGGTAATGTAGTAAACCAGATCCATGCATTCTCTAATGCCCTACATGCTTTTTGTATTCTTTTTTCATTGTCATTGTCCTGCTGTCTTACTACTCCTTATATTAGTGCCTCTGATGAGCACTTTGTTTCCGTATTTATCTTCCAAGGCACAATTTTGTGTTGGCGCTGAAAAGCTGAAATTGGATGAAAGCCTCACAGAAATGTTCCAAGCAAGTGAAGACAAGTCCCTGTAGCTCCAATGAAGGACTCCATCTAAATCCAGAATTTTGTCAGTGTAGACCAAATATCTCACTAGTATAAATAATTACTTCAAATTATCATTTATACTTTACCACTACTCTTTAACATACACTGGGTATGCCTTATAAAATACAGCCAAGAAAAGAAAAAAACTATCTTGTGCCTCAGACACTGATGCTGTGTCCTTAGATATGTGCCATATCATTGTCAAGATTTATATTTCAAAAGGAAACAACTTTGCACAGTTTACTGTTTTGAATTTCCAAGAATGGCCAAGTTGGCAGATAAGCAAACCAATTTAATTCTGCCTGGCACCACTGTTCTTTTCCTGGTCCTCAAAGACTATTCTTTGAAAGAACTGAACCACAAAAGGAAAGATTACTCACTACTGGACAACACATGTCTTGTCTGGAAACAAATGGGAACGTGCTTGCCAGCTGTTAATCAAAGTATACAGACAAACAAATTATTAAAATCCCAGAGAGACTTAAATTTCAGTAATAGCTTTCTGATCTTAGCAATACAGCACTCTTCCCAAATATTACTCAATGCTCAAATCATTGTTTCTAATCTTATTTTCATATTTTGGTATACATTTTTATAAATACATTCTTTAATCATATTCATTATAAATGTGAAAGCTCCACTTGATGTTTTCTACTCAGCTAAATCAGTGCAGACAAATTGAAAACCTTTATTACACCCCTCTCCTCTCAAGAGGGCCACTGCAGCAGCAGTTGACATGATTTGAATAACTGAGATGTTACTAGCCATAAAAACAAGATTTAAGTAAACAGTGTTTGCTGCATGATGTGTAACTACCACTGCCTGAATTCTAAATCTTTGTGAATTCTCTGTGTTACCAAGAATTGACACTGTGTTTGATAAATTTTATTTAAAACTGAGTGAATCAACATTTTATGAAATATCAATTAAAAAAATTAGTCTAAAAATTGCTTCAGAGTGGGCCATTTAGATTCCAGTAAAAGTTAATCAATAGCAGAGTTATTTTTTGGGAATTGCTATTGGTTACTGTATCTTAGATTTCTGCCAATGACTCTGAATTTAAATAAAGGAGCAGAAAATTTAATCAAATTTAATAATAGAAAAGGGAAGTTATACATAAGCATTATATGCACACTCAGATTCTGCTACTGTACTGTCCATAAGTAAAATAAACAAAGCTCTATAATTTGAGATCTAACTTTTTTGTTAACTTCAATAAAAGTCAAGGTAGAAAAGAAACAATAGAATGATATTATATTGATATGATCAGAATTTACCAAAAACATCGTACCAGGATACTATTAAATTTATGGTGAGGGGGGTTCAGAACTCATGTATATGGAAATTTACTAATTCTCATCATCACCAGGATGTTAAGAAAGTCTATTTTAGGATAAAGACAAAGAAGAAGCTAGAATTGTTTCAGTCCTTATCAAAAATGGTGTGTAGAAAATGTTTTGGGCTACTTACAGTACCAGTTTGGTGGAGCAGTTTAAAAAGTTGTATTTCAGCACCTATTAATTTGTGTTGACTGTGAATGAGAAGTATGTGCATGCAGGTAACTTTCACCTCCTTAGGTCTTCCTAATCATTCCTAGCTGTTGGTGAGGCAAGTCCCAGGTTTCTGGGAACTGTGTAGGACCTGGGAGTTACACTAATTCTTGGGAAAGTTTTAAAGACAAATTCATCTTGTTTGGAAAGCACTGTGGGTTGCATTGGTGAAATAACTTAAGCTTCCCATTCTTGTTCTACCTCTTGTGTGGCTGTGGAACTGAAGCTCTTTTCTGAACATAGTGATCATGGTAAGTTGTAAATATAATGATCGAGAGGTTAGGTGCTGAAAAAATGTTAGCTATAAAAGGATACCATGTTATTCTGCCATAAAAGAAGCTGGGGAAAAAGGTGCATCTGCATTTTTGCTATCCAAGTTATTTCTACTCAAGATACTTCTGGAGAGTTGTTGAGTATATTGGCTATGCCACTTGGAAAACTGTCATTTAGTCAGCACAATGAATTTAGGAAGGTAAAGTTACAGATCAAAATAAGTTTTAGTCTTTCCTCATGAGGAAGAAAAAAGATATAAGCACTTTGTAAAAGTATTTAGCAGGATGTGTAGGAAAATCAACTTCTCTCTTCTCACATTCTGAAGTTGACCTTCAAATTTCTTAACTGCTTTGAGTAACTGTCAATTTTCAATAGACAAGGAAACCAGCAAGTGTTCTATGAAGGGGAAGAGAAAGTAAAATTTAATATAATTTCTCTATTTCCACTGAAAATCTGAAAAGTTAGGCCTTAAAAGATTCCCAAGAACGGGGACAAATTATATTTAATGTCTTTATTTATAGACATTGAAAAAAATCTCAACGGAAAAAGTGATACCTATATAATGAAAATGCATGAGGACCATTTAGCAAAATATCTCAGGCCTGCTGGAATTAACTGATCTCATATTGAAATATACTTTTTTATCTTTTGCAGTTTTATCTTCTGACAAAGCAGAATAGCAGCAAAGTAAATCACAGGAAGCAAAATCTGTGCTATAGCTCAGGAAAGTGGAACATGGATGTCATGCCTATTCATTATATCCATTTTGGCTCTCAACACAGTAATAATTGCTGGAGACACACCTCTAAAAGCACATTCCCTTTAGTATGTACAAACCATTTGCAAAGTTCCCAAACCAATCTGTATGTAAAAAAACTTTTTGTGGTTGTCATCTCAAAATCAATTTTTCCCTTGTGCCCATAGTGAAACGGATTACAGGTTATATAAATGCAAGTTTTATCATGGTAGCAGAGAAGAACTGATACAGCATAATAATTTTTTCATTAAAGTGTAAATGAGGAAATTATAATAAGAACTAGTAGCATAGTTTGCTCCCGCTACCTTTGGTAAATCTAAACAGGTATATTCAAAACTGACGGTTTTCCAAGAAGCATCTTCACAAATTTCTTCCAATTAATCTGCTCTGCCTTTCTTTCAACACTGGTTACAACATTTTATAAATGAGATATCAGTCTCCTGTAGTCATCAGATGGTGAGAGTTCATTAAGGGCTATTTGAGTGGGAAAGGAATTGGTCGTAGGGGGAAAGGAGCAGGAAGAATAAAAGTGCAGATCTGCTGGATTACTTGTGTTAAAATTCACATCAAACTTAGTAATTGCAATATACCTAAATAATTAGGTATATTATTATTATCCTGTGATATTTATTAGTAGCCAGCTGAAAACAGTATTAAAAATCAAAACTTTTAAAAATTTATTATGGAAACAATGTCAAACAAGAAGTAGCATATACATCAGCCTTCTCTTTGGTTTGGGCTTTAAGATACTTAATATACTTTCAATCCTGGAGGTATAACATGACTATATTTGCTACTATATTTGCTATAACTTGCAAATAAGTTTATATTTTGCTTCAACCCTATTAATTTAACAACTAAAAGGTATTCAACTGATGCTAGCTTAAAGATAATTAGACCAATTTTGAGGGTTGAGTTAACAAAATTTTGAATTAATTAATCATGAGATAGTAATAAAATAGAAAAGCAACTGACAAAGACAGGCACTGTTTCTGTTTGCAAAAATGTTACGGAGTTTCTCTGTTAATATTTCATCAATGTCCCTACCCACGTTTTGCAAGGGAAAGTAGCAGACAGAAAAAGGGGAATTATTTGTACGTTGGTTCTTAAAATGTCCCTGAGATTTCCTGAGTTACCTGGTGCTGCAAGAGAAGCCTTTTATGGAGTTATAGGTATGATCACACATGGAGAAATCTAGTATTTTATCACTGCACTTCAAGAGAAACCCCACTTATTTTCCTGAAAGACAATTCAAGAAAATTTCAATTTTCCAGCAAGCAAATTCATAACAGTTTTTATGTCTCAATAGCAGGTAAAAAAAAAAGCAAAAAAAACCCCAATAAAAACAAAGAACAAACCCAAGAAAAAAAAAAAAAAACTAACCCCAAAGAAAATAACCCAAAACTTCTAGATTAATTAATCTTTCATAATCCTTCAAGAGACATTTGGAACAAACTGAAACATGGAACGTTCCTTCTGAATATCAGGAAAAGTGTATTCACTGTGATGGAGACAAAGAAAACACCAAGAAGGTTCCCCAGAGATGTTGAGGTTAGTCCTTGGAGTTAGTCAAAAACTACCTGGACATGGTCCCAGACAATCAGCTTCAGGTGGCCCTGCTTGAACAGGGAGGTTGGACCAGATAACGTCCAAAAGTCCCTTCTAATCTCAGTCATTCTCTGATTCTTGATTCTGAGACAATGGGAGTAAAGAAAACCTGATTTCTTCTCATATGTGTAAAATATAGGTAAAGAAAATTGTTCACATTCATCTAATAAAGGATATTTTAAGTACATGAAAAACATACAACTTCTTGTATTTAATGTTTGGACTTGAATAAGTAGCGTGATGGTGAGAGACTGTCAATCTGATTTTGTTTCTGTCAGTACCAGAGATTTTTCCCTGGTAAATATCAGGAGGAAAGCATCATGAGTTTGTAATATTAAATGAAGAGGTAAATCATTTGTAATGTGTATTCAAGTAGGGATTGAAGCTGCTTCTCAGAATGTCCTTTGGACCAGTACACAAACATTTTCCTTTTTGGTTTGATGATGATATAGACAAGGGCATAATGAAAGTCCTTTAGCATTTTAGTTTATGGATTTGGCTAATGCATGAACAGATTTGATTGTGCCTCAGTGATTGAGTGATTGTAGTTTTTTCTGCAGCGTGTTACATTTCATGGACAACAGGTAATTAAGTTTCATCTGTATAACCACTTGGTCAGTGTTTAAGTGCATTTTGCATTTGTGTTTTTAATGGAGCAACAATTTTTCTAACTTTTCATAAGACAACAGTGACACTTAAATGTTTTTCTTGAGTGATGGAGATAAATCTTAACATACAATTACTATATTAAAACAGAGCTGCTAAAAGCCTGATTCTGGCTGGCTTCAGATAACAGGAAGTTGAGCATGTTTCAAATTGTCTGAAGGCATGGGGAAGCCAAGAGAGCCACTACATCAGGGTGACATTTTCAGATAGAGGAATCACTCTAAATTTGGAGTCAATCTACTGGGAAAGAAGATGCAAATAAATCAAGCGTTCACAAGATCAAGCAGATCTTTGATCAAGCAGATTAGGTGAAAAGAACAGTTAAACTCATTGAAAATGAAATCAAACCAAAGGTAGATCATGCCAGACCAAATTTGATTTTATCTTTCATAACTGATCTTCCAAATAGTCCCATCTATAGATACGATGGTAAAGCACTGATGTAGTACCATGTGGGAAATCCCGAACTGTGCTGAGAAATAGAGCAGTACCACAAGAATTACAAAGTAATGATCAATGGATGACCAAACAAAGTGTCAGCTATGCAGCTCTGTCTTTTGCCATTTTCCAAATCTTGTTTAAAACCACAACTGCCATCTTGGAGCAAACTGGTGAATTGTGTGGAGACATGAATTGCAAGACTGGAGAGATATGACTAGTGGAATTAAAAACCAGAGTTGAGGGGAATGGTAATTTAGTTGATGACATCAAGCTGTGGAAATGTTAAGGTAGAGGGTACATACAGCCAGAAACAGATCAAATAGTATGTATGAGGAACTGAGTGTCCTCAAGGGGCTTAGGTGGACTAGAATGAAATTTTATAATTACAAGCATACAATTAAAGGTTAGTAATTACTAATAATTTTACCATTGATTACTTACTGGAAATTATTATAGGTAGAAAGTCTTGGTTACACAAGCTGGACACAGTATCTCATGAACACTTCAGCTTATAGAAAGGTAAATTTAATATTAGATAAAGGCAAAATTAACCTAAAGACTTTGGAAAATATTAAATACTTTCTGTAAGGCACTGAGAAATTGCTATCTTTGGTGCAGTGCTACCAGTGTCCAAGAAAGATAAAGAAAGAAAAGCTTTGCTGAAAAGATGCTTCAGCTCAGCCTCCCCAAACACTTCAGACATTGAAATCCTACTGAATAGCCAAATGCCCCCTGAAGTAATTGGTTTCAGTGGTAAAGTGAGGCCTAAATAAGAATACCTTAGAGGATACAATCCTAAGTTTTCTACTTTAATGAGAGAATAGCCAAGAATGGATACAACTGCTCTTTTTAAATTCTTTAGGGACATAACACTTGTAAAGGAGAAGAACACACACAGGTAATGTTGGTATAAAAAGAAATAAGAACACAGAGGTCATGACTAAATCTAGGCTAGAAACAGGTTTCTGACCACCAGAAAACTAAAGTTGGAGTAGGGGGAAGAAAGGACAATGACCTTCTGACTTAAATAAAAAGCGCTAACACATTTCAGTACATTTATGATAGGATTGCAAAATATACTGGCTAATAACAATAGGGGTCTAGTTGAAACCTATTTACAGCCTATTTGCTTTGGTCTAAAAACATCTGGAGATCAACTGTTAATGCAACTAGTTCTAAATATACCATGGTATATCACCATGTTAAACCTCAACCTTGCTTGGAGCTGAGAGATATATGGAAAGAAATTTCATTACTTCTTGGTAACATCCTGAGTTTCTGGATCTGTATAAAGATGAGGTGAGCCCTAAATGGAAACAGTAAGATGAGGTCAGGCTTCCAAAGGGTAAGTGTTGATTCTCATTGATACGAGGAATTGCTCTCAATGATTATTGGAAGTATATCTAAAAATCTGTTGTTAGGAAATTAAAATAATGGTGGATCTGGAAACATTTCTGGATTGAGATGGCAGAAGATCTTCTGTATGTGGTTTTTTTTTTATCAATTGCAGCATAACTAAAATAATTTTATGAACTGTAACTTATCCTTTTAAAAATTTTAAATGGTGTCAAATTTAGTGAAGGAATCCCTAAGCAGATCTTACAGCTTCTGTAGGGACTACAGAATTCCTAATGCCTCGCTCCTGGAATAGGTCTGCTGGACATCCTAAAGTTTTGTCTTTATTCTGAAACAGTAAAATGCTCCCCTAATCCAGATCACTTCTGCTGCTCTGAATAAGGTAGTACTCTTGTCTTGTCCATCTGGTTTACATCTTCCTTTTCTTTCCTCTATGAAGAAAGTAAATTAAGACTGCAACTTTTTCTCCTACAGTGGCTTGGTCTACAGGGTACGAGCCAAATGTAAGAAATGTGCAGCTTGGGATCTTTATAATGGGGTTTCTCTTTCTGTGGAAAACCACAGCAGGGAGAGAGAGAGAGAGACTGAGAGTTGAAAAGGGACAAAAAGAGACATAAAAGAAGGAGAGACAGAGACCCTGGTGACTGTGATATACTTCTGCTTTGGTTGATGTCAGGGCCTTTTCTGTTTCAAGGGCCAGCCCAATTCCAAACACTTGCTGCTTTATAGCAAAATGTCACTGTGGGCATCATGCAAAGTTTATGGATTTTTAGAAAATAGTGACTTTAAAATGAGTCTGAGGTGTTTAGAAACACTGATTGGGACTGAGATTGGGATAAATAATAGCCCATCCTTTTCTGCTAAAATTTATTAGTGTGCTGTGGAAATTCCTTGGCTAAATGGAAGTCCAGTCTCTCATTTTGATCATCGAAATGGTATCACTGTTTCAGATGGATATTCCTGTCTATGGGCTACATAGTGTCATTTCAGGAAAAGTTGGAGTATTCTTAGTCTAAATGAATCCATCAGTTATAGCTCAATCGCATTGTGCAAAAATATATCAGAAGTATGATAATAAGATGGAGTCAACAGCTGACTTTGATCAAGTTTCATTTATATAATTTTGACTTTACAAAACCAGATTAAAATACAGTTTTTGATCAAAGTGTGCTGCTGCCTCCAGTGTAATCACGTGTTCATCCTTTTGCCACCAAGGTAAAGGTAGTAGGACCTTCTTGACTAATATGATTGCAACAGAGTGTTGTAGCTGTCTCTAACTCTGTTTTGGATTCTGATATACTTTAGCCAAAATATTTCAATTACTCTATGCTATTTAAGGATAGACAACTATACAATATATTCGAAACAGTATCTTTTTATCACTCTCTGAAAATAAATATCCCTTTCATTACTAAGCATTTTGTAGGTTTGACTTAGTGATTCATGAAGCAAAAATTATAGGGCCAATTACACAAACTCCAAATTATTTTAAGCTTTTTATACTATTTCACTTACATGTGCCCTTCATTTTAGCCATTAACATTTGGCATTGGAGCTATAGTATTTTGATTAATCAAACCAAGGCATTAGTTTTCAATTAGCATAAAATCTAACAACATTTAAACTGAATGATAGGACTGGACCATTTACAGAAGTATTCCTGCACAAGAAAAACAAGAATGAAATGAATATAAATTTCTAACATTCAACTTTGCACTTAAAGCATATTTGCTCAGATAAATGGATAGCATTTTATCCGAGTGATTAGAATTATTTGAAAATTTTCTCCACTAACTGAATATAGTTCTGGAAAACAAAACATCATTGCTTTGAAAAAAAGCTTAGCTCCAGATACTCTCTCCATACACAATAGAAAAGCAGTTCAGCTGCTCTATGGTTAAATATGACTATGATTTAGAGGAGGTTATGTTTCAGTCTGAAAGTCAATTTGATGCATTTGTTCTCACTAAATGCAGATGATTCTTCTAAGAGGAGATTTTATTTTAGCCACAGTAGTGCACAACCCTCAGCATTACAGAAGCCATTGAAGTCTGCAAAACATAGTTTTAAACATGCTGATTTTTTTTATGTTTAAATTAAACAGAACCTAAATATAGATCTATTAACCTTAGACTTAATTTTAGAGTGTTGTGTGGTCAAAAAACATTCTAATAAGACAAGGATTACTGCACCTGATTGTATGGCTATAGGGTGTCCCTCTGCTTCTTTGTTATCTTTAGGAACTTTCTGGACAGGAAGTATGGCTCCCCCATTTCAGAGGCATACAATCAAGTTCCCAAGCAATGAACATATTGCTCACAACAGTATTATATTTCCTGATAAATTTGCTTTAATAAATGTGCTTTTCAAAAGATTTCAACCTAAATTTCCAAGGCTGTCCCAGGGATGTGGCATCTGAGCCAAGAGCCGATGACTCCACAGAAAATCAACATATTTGGGAATCTGCACTTGAGATGTACTTGAAAACTGGCAAAACCACCCTCAACACAGTAATAAGATATCCACTTCCAGAGATGGTTGTTTTCCTATGAACATTAGCAGGAGTGAAAAAACCTTTTAAGGATTGGGTGTATTAGTACTTCATTCTGACATAGCAGTGCCCACAATCAACATTAGTTGTATGAATAGTGTAGGTAGTGATGAATGTAGTTGTATTGCACTCACCAGACTGAAACATTGTGTGGGGCAGCCAGGGCCACTGTTGCTATAAAACCAACACAAGTCTTTACTGGAGGAGTGGCAGGAGCTCTGAACCTCTTTGCAAGCACCCTCCCAAATAAAGTGGTTCCTGTTAAACCACTCATCTACAAAATTACCCCAGTTCATTTTCAATCCAGCTTTTTTTATGAAACTAGCTGAAGTCCAGACATATAGACTTTTTTTCCTTTTTCCAGTTTTCTGAGTAAAGCTAGATGTATTCTAAGCATGCTGTGAGCAGAGGCAGAGGGGGCAGAGGGGCAAAATGTGCTACAGGTTGCTCTGCTCACTCTCTTAATTGACACAGATTCAGGGGAATATACCAAGCTTGCAGGATGTTTTATATAAAATACAGGATTCTTCCAACAAGGAAAACAGGGATATACTGGGACCCTAGCTGCATTCTGAAACCTTTTAAATACAAAGTGACTAATGTTCCTGACCCAAGTGTCATGTTTCAAAACCCTCTGTGAAGGCACAATCCTCAGCAAGGAGGATGTGGAATGTGGGAGTTTTTGATTAGTTGGAGATAAAGAGCCAAATATTCAAATTACCCAAAGTCTATGTACCAGGTCTGTTCTGCTGCTGACTCTGTGTCACCACTTCAGCAGAGGAGCAGCCCAAGGGACCTGTAAGCAAGCTACTTGTGAGCTGCTTAAAAACTCACCAGTTGATGGATTCTGCTATAGAGAATCTGACATCCTCTGATGTGATGGAGAATAACATTATTTGAAAGAAAAACTCCCTGAGGGCTTGCTTGTATCTCCATGTCCATAAATACTCTTAAAAATCTGCTGCTTGGCTAGCTATTTTCATGAGGGTTTCAGCAAAACAACTCTTTCTTTAAGTAAGCATATTTAGGTGGCATATCTGCTATGTTAATGAATTTCAGAAGAAGGTGAAGCTTCTGCTGTTATAAGTTTGATGGGGCGTAAATTCATATTAGTTATTGCTATCTAACAGAAAGTCTCCTTAAATTTTATTAGCAGTTACACTGTAGTGTTAGGTGAGTTGCTGAGCAAGAAGTGATTTTTGCATCTTTGGAGAGATGACTGTGCTAAGAGTTAAAGATAATGCCAAATTTTTTATAAAATTAATAGAAAAACAATAGCCTGAAAATATGCTGCTTCATTGTATGTATGAAAAAAATCTATGTGCATAAGTATTGAATATTATCTTCTACAAAGGCAACTACATAGTCCTTTTGCCAATATTTTTTTTTCTCCTTAGTATTATGCATACTATTTAATGACATAAGCTCCCAGAGAGATTTAATGTAGCATCACCCTCCAACAGGCCCTGAAGCAGCAAGGCAGACAGAGGCCATCTCCGACAGCTGTAATTTATGCTGCTGTCAGTCTGCTCCTTTAATGCAAAGCATTAGTATATCTATTTTTTTTTGTATGGCCTTTTCAATCATGACACCTCTTCCACCTGTTTTTAGACTCTGGAAAATCCCTGAATCTTGATATATCTCACTCACTCTTGTCCATCTTCATTGGAAATTTTTCCTAGACTTTTTAAGCAGTCAAAATGTTTTAAAGACAGTAATTTAAGAAAAGTGAATGCTTTGTCTGCAAGACTTGCTCTTCTAACTTCTTTCTTGGACAGATTTTAAACACATTTGGATTTTTTTTTTGTGATTTGAGAATCTAAACCACTCATCAAAAGGTTTCTGGCTAACATGCCCTTTAAGATACTAGTAGCTCAATAGTAAAGGCTTTGAATAACGCAGAATGTACCCATGCTTTCCTAAATGGTCCAAGTAATAAATTAGTTCCTTGATTAAAATATTACGTTCATTGCAACTGCATTTTTTTATTATTATTTTGAATGTTTTAGATTTCTATTGGGTGTATTTTAAGTTTTATGCACATTTTTTTTAATTGTTCATGGTTTATATTTAATTTGCAGTGGATGTGAAAACTTGGGATTAACAATTTTGCTTCTTATATCATCTATCAAGAAACTAAAACTGGATAACTAAACTATGTCTTTACATGTCTAGATGAGTCAGCTATTAGAGAAAATATATTTTTGATAGAGATCTGGAGTTGAAAATATGGCAGAGGAGAAACAAAAAACAAATGCAAAAATAATAAAGTATAGCAAAAATAAGAAAGTATAATGGCAAATAAAAACTCCAGATGTTTCTATGGGAACACTTGATGACTGGTTAATGGAAGAATACAGCTGGCAAGTAAAGACCAGAAAAGATTTCAAATAAAGAAGAGGATGAAATGAAGCAACAAAGAAAGAAAACAGATTCATTAATGAAAGTCTAAATGAAGATCTATTGCTGTTCAAACAAACATGCCTGGATTTGTATTCTATTTCATACACTTTACCAATAACGTTGCACATGATAAAAGTTGGAGTTTTGGAAACTTCATGCTGAGATGATAAATATTACTGGTATATAGGTTTCATAAAAATTAGTCTCAGTGACTTTTTCTTTCCTATTTTTAATACAGATTAGTTTGAGCTTGCTGCTATTTCCTGTGCTTTTCACACAGTTACCTGTTGTCATATATATATATCAAGCATTGTGGGAAGGATACAGAATCATTATCCTCTATAAAGTAGGTATGAAAATACCTGAGTCAAAAATGTTTGGGAAGCCTGCAGTCTTTTTAAATGTAGCTAGACTAATTTAGTAGGAAAGGAAAGTGGTTAGTTGTAAGCAGGTCTTTTATTCCTTCATAATTCACTGAGATGTAAGTGCATACAATTAACTGAAGCATGTTAGTCTGGGCCAGGCTGTTTCCTCTAAAGTTTTCTATTTTTTAACCAGGGCATTCTCATCACTTTAAATAAGGTCCTTCCTCCAGAAGCAGCTTCTAGCTCTACCCAGGTCCTGTGTGCTAACATGATAGCAAATTAATCTTAGGATCAGGAGATGGTACTAAACTAGAAATACATGACATCTCTGTACAGGTCTGAGCAAAATTGATGCAAGGCTTTGACATGGATTTGGCCCTTCATTTGGTGAGGCTGAGATGTGTGAATGGAAAATGATCTGCTCTAGCTTGTGGTAGTATTTGACATTCACAGTGAGCATCTGAACGACATAAAATCATCAAAACAAAAATGGTTTAGACTCAAGAAGATGAACAGAATGTTCATAGCAAACTTGTCTGCCTTTTCTTTCCCACTGCTCCCCTGCCCTATTCCTGCAAATATTGCTTCAATCGCCTGGTTTCAATTCAAAACAGAGAATCGTAAATTTGTTAAATAATTGGGTTTGATGCCAGTTAAATTAAAACAAGAACTACTCAGCTTTAGTGATGCTTCCTGTTTTTTGCTGTGTTTTTCCATGGCAATATTTTTGCTTCCTAGGCTCCAGACTGTTGTGTTCTGAGCTCCAGGACCGCATCTGCTTAGGAAGTTGCACTTAAGAGGATAATTCTATTGTTATTATAATCAAGGGCCAAATCACAGTTAACCAACAGAAATAATCTGGAATTAGTTAGAAATTATTTGTCCAGTTATACTAACTGTTTTATATTGGCACATTTCTTTAGACCGCTTTTAATTTACTGAAGAATAATAGTAGGAAGTAGGCAAACTTTGCAAAGTTTCCTTGCCATATTCAACCCTGAGAAACTGCAAGTGCTTTCTTGGTAGTTCATGGGGAAAAACAGCAATTTGTTTTATAAAAGTTTAAATGAAAGTGATATCTCCACTACATTTGTGGCTGATTTCGGTGGTCCTAATATTTTATCAAGTTTTGGTAAGAATAAAGGGGTCTTCAGCTGCTCTGAGTTTAGCAAAATTTCCTAACACAACTAAATAAGTTTGCAGGTTTCTAGGCAGTCTTACATGTATTCTGCAGAAGCACTTCCGTTTTATTCCTTTTAGCAAATATGATAACCAGATTAAAGCTAATTCAAATACCCTGCACGTGTGATTACATTTCATAATTACAGCATGCACAAGTCTAAGTGATACTTTAGTTTCATCCTGCCTGGCTTGTTTGTTGGAGTAGTTGGAATTCAAGTGCTGGTGGCTTTAAATAGTAGCACAATAGTGATGCAGCTTGTTAGATTGTAGCAGGGGAAAAACCCAGCATTTTGCTGATTTAATGGCTACTCCAATGTAATCTGAACAGGGGTTAACCCCAGGCAGCACATTATTTCTAGCAAATATTGCTGTGGCTGCCTTAGCCTCCACAACGATTTGTTTTATATGTTTGGTGGCAATCACTAACCACTGCTGCTGATGTAGGAGCCAAGTTCTCCCTTTCTACTCCATAGGATGGGAGTCTACAATGTGAATAAGCCAATCTATCAACTGTTTGCACCAAAGAGAACAGTCGTCTTTTGGACACTCACAGGCACAGTTTTCTTTCCTTCTTTCATCCACCTACACATGTTGTCCATTCCTGTTTTAATACCAGCCTTCTGCTGGTTAAGCAAGTTGAACTGCGTCACTTTCGGTCAGATGAGTGTAAAAGTCAGCATCTAGGAGGAGAGAACACAGGAGAAAGGGGCAGCCAATTTTGCTGGAAGTGAGCCATTAGATTGGTTCAGCTTTATCACAAACTCTCACCCTCAGAGATGCAAATGTAAAGCTGGAAGTCTCCGTTTCGGTTGCCAAAGAAGGACTTTGTGCAGAGGCAGCTGACAAGCTGGCCCACATTATCTCTGCTGACTCTGCTGTTGACCCCTGTCAGAAGGGCAGAGTCGCCAGCTGGGGGCTGTCGCAAGATTTGTCATCATTTGCCAGTCAGTGTCCTCGCTCTGTGATCCCTCCTGCTGAGTTAGGGACTCACTATGGTGCATTCATTTGGCCTTTTTGTTGCACTGAAGCAAAGGTATTTGGCAGAAGTCTGCAGGATCGCAAAGTTCCCTGCATAAGGGAAAGTTTAACAGAGTGGCTGTTGGTATTATCACCTTGTTTACTTTTTGGAAAGCAAGACCAAGGTTTTACTTGTTTTCTTTTCTCAGGAAAAATTGACTTATAGAGAAGGAGGAAAATTATTATTCCCTTTTTAATTTTTTTTCACTCAACCTTTGTGTAAAAGAGAGCAAGAGATCTAGTTCTAGTTCACTGACCTGTTATTTTCCAACTAAAATTCATTTTGCAGTCCCTATGACACTGATGAGTTTCAAGGGCAAAATAGTATGAAACTTGAAGTCTTAATGACTCTGTGAAGGTTTGATCACAGAGTAACTTTTCTGCATTAACTCCTATTAATGGCTGCTGTGAAAGCTAACCTTCAGTGGGTTAGAACTTGCTTTACTAAAATTAGATTGGAAACCTTCAGCTATGCTTCATCCATCTTTATATGGATGGTTTTACATGTTCTGGTTGGCATTAATATAAACATGTTTAGATAAATATATGTAAACATGGTGGTCCAACCAACTTCCTGCTGGTAAATCTCTTGTAGCAATGATGAGAGATGCTGAAAATGTGTATCTACAAACTGCTAAATTTCAGTAGTATTGTAGATTACAAATAATGACTATTCACAGACCTTTCCATAATGACAGAAAATGCACAGCGTTATTTTCATTCTCCCTTTGACTATCTGGGACAGAAGATGAGGAAGGATGAAAATCCATGAGTGATTTTTAGCATGGTGTGCCACAGTCATTTTAGCTCATTGTGTAAAAGTAACTTAGAGAGATGAAAGTGCCAGGAGGTTTTTGCAAAGAGACTATCTGTATCTCATATTATTTTCTGTCTCAGGAGTACTCCCCTGCTAGTGAACTCAATAGCTCAATAGTTTCTCCATTGGGAGAAAAAAAATGCATCAAGTCCAAAGAAGTTAATTGGCTGTGATGATTTGAATAATTGCATTTACACTATTTACAGACTTTGTTTCATGAGGTAGAAGTATTACAAAATTCATCTGCTTTTCTGCTTTTCTTTTTTTTTTTTCAATTCTTCCATACTAAAGTCAATACAGTATTCCTGGCAAGGACTATTCTATGTCCCTCCAGACCACAGACAGTAGTTAAAAGCAAGTTGGGAGGATGGGTTAGCAGAAGCCCAGGAGAGCTAGTGTTCTCTTCTTTGCCTGTGGGAAAGGGTTTATTTTGAAACAATGGAAAGTTACCCGAAGCAGAACAGAGAAGTCTGTGATCCACTGGGTGTTGTACGCCGGTGGAAGCCTCATCAAGAAAGGGCAGGTAGGGAGGAAAAACAAATAAGAATCTTTAAGAGACAAACACTGTTCAGAACACAGGGAGCTTAGGCCAGGATCAGAAATAGCCTGACCTAACTACACAGCTGAAATCAGAAAAAAATTGAATGTGATAGAAAGGTTCTGCAAATCAGGAAAGAAATCACAAGTTTCAAAAGCCTGTTCCTGCTGCATGCTGGTGAGTTCTCAGAGAGTAGGAAATTGAGACAGGAAAATAAATACAGAAATTAGTTTCTGCTTATTTCTTATCCTGCTAAGTGTTTCTTATCTTACTATGCAATGAGCAGTGGTGATGGAAAACCCTGTACTGATGTGTGTGTTCGATTATACATATTCTGTTCTTGTACTGTAGCCAAGAACACCCTTCTGGTGGGGTTTTGGACATTTTATTTTTCTAAGAACACACCTAAGGCTTTGAGAGGTAAGGCTGCAGTCCTTAAAAAGGGCTCCTGCACACATTTGGCATTGAAATATTTGTACATCCTGTCTTTATCCAGGGGAAGGACATGCACTCTTGTGGCAAACTAGAGGCTTGCAACACTTTGTAAACTGAGACTCCATGTAATGCCATGGAAACAGCAGGATCCCAATTACACCTATAGATCTGCTCCTTCTGTTGGAAAAACTTGAGTTCAGGTTCATAACAGATGACACAAACAAGACAGGCAGCAGTTCTCATGACAACTGCATCATCTTTTGTTCTTAGTTTCTCTTGTCATGAAGGCAGCAATGCAGAAGTTAAGACTATTTAATTGTTTCAACATAAAAAAATCTTATTCAACAAAATTATAGCTATATAATGGTGCAGATTCTTTGCTTAGTTTAGTAAGTACTAATGCAGTAGCATTTCTGTAGCATTTGAAGTATAATGTAGCAATTTATGTTAACCTAATGTTAACAGTAAAAATAGTCTTGGTAAAGAAAATTAAGTCTGCATGAAGCCCACATACTACTGTTTTCAAAATTTTCTTTCTGTCAGCCTATACCAAGAATTTAGTTTCATTTCTTTGAGTTTTTCTCTTTAGTGTTTGTGGAAAACAGGGTTGATAATATCAGAACTGAAATAAGAATGAATTTAAATAAGCAAACTAATCTCACAGAATTGTTATGCTTTCCCCTTTATTTTCTAACAAAAATCTCTAATTTTTCAATATAAGCCAAAAATAAGACACCTTTATCCTCTGCAGCTATTTCAATTGCCTTACATACATTCATATATAACTTCTTGAGGATTAAATAGTCACTTTCCTTTTACCTGCAGAAAAATTAAAAGAGAAATATAATATTTTCTACTTTTTAAAAATCTCTGTCTCTGAAAAGGCACTCAGAAGAGCAACATAAAAACAAAAGAATTTAATTCAGAAAGTATTTTTGAGAAAAGTTATGACAATTCCAGGTGCTAAAGGCACTGTGGCCACCAGTTCTATGAGAGTACATAAGTTTGTCCTTGTAAAAAGACCTGAATACACCTAAATCTTCACATGCTGTTGTCCATCTGTACATCAGCATAGTTCTTGAGATTCTACTCACTGCAGTGCTCATCACTTTAAAATCAACTCACAAAGAAAAAGAGTAAAAAAATGCTCCATGATGTGTGTTTTTAACTCACTCTTCAGTTGCAAACTTTCTAGAGAAATGATCATTCACCCTTTAGTTTGTCACTGGTGTGATTACCATGAACATTAGTATTATAATCTACTAATGTAGATGAGCAGCAATGTTAGTATTCCAGAAAGATAGACCAAATGCCCTCCAGTGATAGAAAAGGTAGTTTTTTTCCCCCACAACCCTGGTGTTGCAAGGTATGCCAGAGCAGGTGAAAGGAAAGTGGTGGAAGGAATTAAGAAAAATTAAGAGTAGATTATAATAGAAAGAAACAATGATATCGTTTTATTGGTTTTGAGATAGTAATTTTTTAATATTACAAGAAAAATATATTTAACTGTTATAGAGTGGAAAAGATAACAACTGCTAATGACTTTGTAAAGAACTTTGTAACTTTTACCTGTACCTCTGTTCCTATTCAGCCCCAGCTGCTACGTGCTCATCTCTGCAAGCCTGAGTAGTCAGAGAAATCGCCTCCAACTGCAGAGACATTTTCAAGTACTTTGAAAAGACAAGCTTGCAGGTGGACAGGCTGACCAAGACCTGTTCCCAAGATACATTCTTTTCAGTTCACTTTTGCACCAATTTGACATGACAACACATAGGGGACAAATGAAAATACCCATGGTCAAACCTTCAGCATTGATTTCATGAAAAAAGGCATATAGGTAAAGATTAAAATTTCCTTTGAAAGGTAATGCCCATTTTTTTATTTTTTTGCCTTAAAGCTGTTGAACATTTTGGGTCTATTTATATTACCTTGGATATTAGTACCCTACACAGGGGTTTTTATCTTTTCCTCTCTGACTTATAGCTTTGATTAGAAATTACTTAACCATTTCAGTTCTGAGACTGAAGGAGATACAATAGGATGTATGATTGAAGAAAATAACCTGAAAGCTGGGAATAGTCTTAGAGGTAGCAAAATTATTTTTGCACTCAGGCTTTGAGCAATTATTTCTGTCCATGGAGAACTGGAAAAATATAAAGGTATGATGACCTTTTGACATGCAAAGGTAGTTTTGTTTTCAAACTTTCCTGAATTAAAAGAAAGTGAAGAAAGCCAGCTTTTTTCTTCTTGATCTTAATGAGATACAGCCCCATTTTCATCAAAATTGCATAGCTCTGCTTTTTGCACATGGTGTATTCTACTAGTTTCCAATTTCACTCTGTTCTCAGCTGCTTGAAAGATGGCTATTGAAGCATGTTGACACCATCTGTGCTTTCAGAAAACAAACTCTTCGATAATAAAAGTAATTTTTATTTTGGAGACAATTAGTGTACCATTTTCCATTCCACAGATAACCTTCTCTTAGAACTGTTCTCACAGCCACCTCAAAAATACTTGGAAAAGAAGATCCTCACCTCAGATTCATCATGGTTAAATGTCTTGCTTACCAGTTTTAGAACTGCCACTGACTTGATGAATTGTTACAGTTCTGGCTTATATTTCATTTCGTACTTAGCAATTTTTTCCAAAGTTGAATGAGTAGAAACTTGAGACAAAGCACTGCACTATTTAGTCTTTGCAATGAAGTATTGTTGTAGCTCTACAGAATTATTAGTTCATGAGTTACAATACCATGAGCCCAGCCATACCATAGAAGCAGTGAGTGTGAAATCACTTTTTGTCTATTGTGTTGCAGAACAGAGGCTTAAGAACACTTGCTTAACTTCAGGTATCTTATACATGTATAGGCAGATTCAGTTATCTGTATCTCTAACAGATAGAAAGATTAGAGTAAATGTCTAATTAGAGCCTTAGTAAATATCTCTGCAGGACTTTGAAATATTGTGCCTTAAAATACTAACAGTATTAAGCAAACCGCTCTGGGGTTTTCTATCATCTAAAAAAAAATTTAGCAAAGATTTCAATTTAAATTTCATTACCTTTTCCCAGTATTAGCCAAACTTTTTGAGAAAATAAATGTCAAAAAATTTGATCTTATCAGCTTTTTTCTCAGTTGTGTTGCTCTGATTAATTTTAAAGTTTCTAGCAGAAGTTACATAGTTGATAAACTGTATTTCACAACATCACTGCTCAATAGATTAAATAATTGTGATATAGGTGTTATATTAGGTGCAATTTCATTGCTCAATAGGTGTTTTATTAGGTGCAATATCATTGCTCAATAGATTAAATAATTGTGATATAGGTATTATAGATCTTTCTTCCTAATCAGCAAAGTGCTTATTATACATAGGCTTTTCTCTTTTCATAATCAATATAGCATTTTATTTGTTTCTATAGAATCAGAAGACTATTGAAATGAAAATTATAGTTGCAACCACCTTCAATGGAGAGGCAGAGTAATGAACAGAAAGTACAAAAGAATAAGCTTTTGGTAGAAATGTCTTTGTATTTGGGAGAAATATGTCAAGGTTTTTCTTCTTATATAAATAATTATATTTTGTTCATTGTCATAGCATTTGAATTCAGAACAGTGTCATATTCAGTTCGAAAGCAGTTTGTATACAAATAAACAGAAATTATTCAGAAAGCAAATGCATTCTGAAATAGTAATGTTACTATAGCTACTGTTGTTCCCTATACTGAAGTGAAAATGTGAAGAATTACCCAGATAATGAGAAAAATTTCCCTCAGGTATGTATGACGAGCCCATAGATTATTAGATAATTTTGAGTGGATGATGAAGCTTCATAGATTTTAAAATCATCTATATTTATTTTACATTTGCTAATTCATTTGAGGTCTTCTTTTGTGATTTCTGATGGTCAACAAATTTTCCAGACATTTTTAGTTTTTTGCAGCGCTTCTCCAATATAAAACCTCTTTCAGTACTGTTGTGATGAATAGAAAGGTGATCAGTTATTTCTTCTAAACTCATAATTTTTCTATGCTCTAAGCCATGAAGATAACCTCTAACTTGTCTCAATGTTAAGAAATACCGTGTACAGGAATTTTTTAACAGTATTATCACTGCAACACTAATGTTATCTACCACAAATCTTTCTGCTTTAATATTAAAATCCTACTCACACATGTGTAGTAAAGATAAGATGTGAAGTGGTAGAAAAACTAGAACCACAATGTAGATAAACTGTAATATAAAAGCATAATTGTAAAAAAGGAATTTGCATTTTGGACATTCCTAAATGTCCTTTCCTTTTCTGACTTCCAGCACTGAGGACATGAAGAGAGAAATATTTTCGTCTAATGCTTAGGTAATTAAATCAGCTTTGAATATCATAGTGACGGACATTTGTTCAGTAAGAAGAAAGAATTATTTTTGATTCTGTATAACCCATGCAAATATTTTCTAGGATATATTTTAAGAAAAGACCATATTTTTCTGAGACACAATTTTTTTTTTGAGAGAGATTTACAGAACATGAACATTTTACTATTACTTTTACCAAAATTCTTATTTCACCAGATTTATTTCATTTTGATACTTTGACTATTTGTTACCTGTGTTGTAATGGGGGCATAAAAATCAGAGCTGAGTCTTCTAGGAAGCAAAGGGTGCAATGTTGATCCTAGGTGTTGCAATGTTGATTCTAAGTTTCCTGTCTATTTTCCAGTTGCTTCAATAATATTGTAGGCTGGATGAAAAATCTTTTTCTTAGTTCAGAAAAATTTATACATTTCTGTGGTGTGTTTCTTGATGTTCAAGCCACTGAGAGACCTAAACCTGCAAAGATTCTAATGTGGAAGTCCACAACTATGCATATTGTTTTTGCTATGTTCTTAAGCCATAAATCAATGCCTTTCAGCTATAAAAATGGGCAAAATTATCTGATTAATTTAAAACTTTGAACAGGTTTCCAAGGTAGAGTTTCTTGGTAAGTTATTTTTTCAAAATTTACAATCTTCAAAAATGTTAAGTTTATTTATATTTATTTATATTTCTTTTCTTTCATATTTATTCAATTTTCAGCCTCTGGGCTCATTGCAAGACAAAACGCTACTTTCATTTTCACATATTTCTTGAGCTGATGCAACAGATGAAAATGTGTTAGCTTACCACCTTTTCTTTGTTGGATCAAAAAGAATGAAAATTTCCTACTTTCAGTGGCCAGCAACTTTAACATAACTTGAAACCCTTGTTTATGAATTGAATCCCATGAGGAAGAGCAAATATTTTTTAAGAGGCCTAAACCCATCATCCTTTTGTATTCAACCTTCAGTTTCTTGCTCTGCAAACTATTTTCTAGGCAGCAAGGGTTCCTGCTTGAATGGTACCATAACAACCTTCACTTTGTAAAAATATTAATATTGTATTTTGTCATGTTTTATTTGCTGGTTTTGAAGACAGAGTGAGCTCAATTCAGAAAAAAAGAGAAAGAAAAGTATGTTTTTCCCTTTTTTATGTTCCCCCTAATCAATGCTGCTTTTTGTGCCTGTGAAAGAGGGAAAGCAAATAAATAATATTTTTCACGTAGTCAATTTAGTTTTCATTAATTTTCAGATCAGTTGAACAGTTCTGCTCCTCAGAAATTTTCTGCTGCTGCTTTCAGTGATGCAAATCCTGCAGATATTACTCTTAGGACTCTCATTTTTACTTGGTCAATCACACATTAAATTTAAAGGATGTGTAATTGAGGAAAATTGACTATAAATAGGGTGAAATGTCAAGATTTGGTCAATATTAATGGACTTCATGTAATAACTAGTATATTGTGATATAAGGACTTTTTTAGCCCTAAATACTTAGGCACGAATCTATCCAATCCAGCTTCAAATCCATCCATATCTTAAGTGGGTTGAACCAATTTCTCTCTCAATTTCTTTCTCTTCATCTAAGGACTTAGACGTATCATTTAAATTCCTAGTTAAAATGAATCCTAGGATTTTGTGAATCCAGTCATAAAATCCTTTTTGTACTAATCCGGTTCTGACAATGACAGAATGGCTGGGCAGGTCATGCTATCCTTAAGGTAATGAGCAGTTTATCATAGAGTCATAGACTGGTTTGGGTTGGAATGGACCTAAAAGTTCATCTAGTTCCAACCCCCAGACAGTGTGGGCAGGGACACCTTTCTCTAGACCAGGCTACTCAAACCTTCATCCCATCTGCCTTTGAATGCTTTCAGAGATGTGGCATCCACAACTTTTCTGGGCAACCTGTTCCAGTGTCTTACAACTTCCCCAGTAATGACTTTCTTCCTAATATCTCATATGAACCTATTCTCATTCAGTTTGAAACCATTGTCCCTTGTCCTGTCACTACATGTTCCTGTCACAGAGAAAATAACTATTTAGCAGTTATCTGTAAGATTAATCTTGTAGATTTTCCTGTGTTTCGATCTACTCCCAGGATATAGTGTTTTCCCAGGAGGCAGCAAAAAACAGCTACAAATTCTGAGATTCACAGAACAAAATACAGAGCCAAACAGTTGCTGCATATGTTACAATACTCCACTGAGCAGCATTCAGTTACAATATTTAGCTAATTTTTGAACTGTGCTGTTGTTTGGATAGAGCACATTTAAGATATGTTCAAAACCAGGTCATACTCAACATATTGAATGTGACCAGTAACTAGGCTATGCACGCTGCCTTTTGTATTATTTATCCACCACCATCTGATAGTGCTATTGGTATTGATTTTCATAAACCATATCATGCAAAGTTTAAAACAGAAAAATGTGGGATGCTACTTACCTATGCCTTCAGGAATAGAAATATCACCATATAACTTGTCTGGTCAGAAAACCAAATTTGGAAAACATTATTATAATTTATTATTATTATTATTATTATTATTATTATTATTATTATTATTATTATTATTATTATTATTACTATTACTATTACTATTATTCAGTGGAAAGCACAGTATTTACTTCAATACAATATTTGAAATAATTAATTTATCTGATAACAGGTGTTCCAACTAGAACTATATATCATAAAATATTTTAAATCTGAAGCCTGATCCTTTCAATACTGCTCTTTGAAGGAAAGTTGGAAGCTTCAAGGACCTAGAGATCTGTTGTGCTCTGATGCACTTGACAGTATAGAGACCTAATGAGCTTTCAGTGGAGATCTTGAGGAGTTGAGAAGGGGAAATTGAAGAGCCTTGTTTACTAACAGAAGTTATTTGATATTGATTTAATATAGCACAATTGTGTCATGACACTACTTGACATCCACAAATATTTCCTCAGGGGGCTTGGATTTTTTTTCCTTTTTCTTTTCCCTAAAGAAGGAGTCAAATAAAAGTTAATAGGAGAATAATTTGATATAGCACTCTTTGCTTGTCTTGTAGCATAGGGTTATTTTGCATAAATGGTTATTTGTTTCCATAGCAGCTCTTTACATCTTCTTGAGATACTACAGGGGTAGTTTAAAGTAGATATATCAATTAGCAGGGCCACTTTCATGTAGCACTTCTATCATGTTTTCTTTTCAAATGCAACTAACACTTCACAAGACATATTTGTAATCTGTGCACAAACAGCAAAGGTAGAGGTAGCTTTGTCAAATACTCCCTTTATGGTAACTGCTACTTTGTTTGTATTTTACTGGAAAAGATACTTTTTACTTTAGAGAAGTTTAGTATACAGTCAAAAAACGTTCACCCATTTACTGTATCTCACATTTACTTTTGCTTTGATGACCACACTTTCCCATACTACATACATATAATTTTACTTCTTCTCTATGTTCTTTTTTATATTGTTCTAAGACATTTTTAATCCTTCTTTTTGTTTTCTAATGATTTCCATCAGTTTGGAGATAAAATTAATACTACAATTGCATGCATATCTGTGCCGTTTTCCTATTGTTACCTGTGGGCTTGTTTGTTTGGAGTTTTTTTCCTCCTGTACAGCAGTTAGATTTATTTCAGTATTGAGTTATTTTGACCTTCAGAATTCTTAGTGGTTCTATATCTTAAAAATTAAAGTAAGCATGGAGCTTTATACATTTACCTTTTTTATTATTCTTTCTCATTCTTGTTTCAAAATAACAAGTACAAAACAAAGATTAATATGGTGTAAGGGCTTCTTTATTCTCCTAAGAATTATATTATTCTAATTTTAACAAATGACTTTTGAAATATATGTAGTGGATGTAGAATTACAGACATGAAGAAATAGTGCATTTTCATGAAGCTGAACAGCACATGCTCTGAAGCTTTTTTAATTTAAACTGTGTTTTTAAAACAGAATTCAGAACATCAGACAAATTTTGGATTTCTCTAGTCTTACAACAAATGTTACCATTTAAACAAAGAATAGATTGGATTTCAGATAATAGGAAGCTATCCAATGCAGTAACTGAAGTTTTGTTTTCTTCATCATTGATATCAGAAGGTCTTTTCTGCATATGCAGAGAGGCAGAATGAGAACATATGACAAACAACAAAATGGAGCTGTTTCCTTATTTCCTTACACTTCATTGAGAAAATTATTATAAAACCCTCTTATTTTCTCATAAACAACAATTCATAGTATGTATTAGCTCCTCTTTCCAACTCTGTTTTTCTATAATCGGTTTGGAAGGATTTTCACTGATTTATTTAGTGAAAAATTAAATAAGTTACAGGGCTTTCAGATTACTGCCTTCATAATTCAAGAGGATTTATTACTAAGAACATTTCTGTGAGGAAAATAACTCAGCTAATAAAGAAAAATGATTGCTGAAAACTTCAAAGTACATAAATATCAATGAAGCTGTATTGATCAGTTCATTACATAAAAGAATCTGAACTGGAAAGCAGAGTACACATGGCATTCAGTAAAGAGCTACTCTTATTGGCTATACTGTAGAAAATTCTATCTAGAAAAAAATCAGGTCCATCAACAGCAATTAGATTTGAGAAAAATAATTAAAAGCATGATACTTGAAATTATTTTAGTAGATATATTTCAAGAACATTAAACATAAGTCTTTCTACACATAAATTAATGTTCTCAACAAATGTTCTCCCAACGCAGAGGTGGGACTCAGTCGTGAGGGTCTGTTCATTCAGTGATTAGAAGAACTTCTTGGTATTCTGAATGAAGAAGCAGTTTAATGTAATTTAAAGCTGAGATGTCTTGTGCCTCGGAGGAAAGTGAGAGGAAAAAGTATTTTTGAGACTCCATCAACAAAGATAGACACTGGATAACCCTCAGAAAATTCTGAGATGAAAGGGATGTGCCTGTCTGATTCTCCATATCAGTTGATGGGTGCAGACATTCCTGGCACTATGATGAACTGAAAAATGCACTTTGAAAGAAGTTTTTTGGGTTGCTTGTTCTAGGAAAAAGAAAATCAAATCAGAAGGAGAAACTTCCTTTTAGAAGAACATTAAAGAAAAATTAAATTAATGTTACTCAAAGCTGGTGAAGATTTTAATTACTTGTAACACAACAGAAAATAAAACACATTTTTAAGACTTATAAAAGTTTTAAAAGTTGTGTTGTTTTGCTAGCTCATGAGATACAAAATTGGTGCAATATGACTCCTTAAGACGACAAATTCATCTTAGCAACAGCAGAAATACTGAAAATAATATTGAAGTATGTATGATAGATTTTTCATAAAATTCTTTTAAAAGTTTCTTACTGTTGCTTTTGTTTAAACAGAAAAGTTTTGGAATTCTGGCAAATGCAGAACTAAACCAAATGCAACATGCCTTACAAACAGTGCTGTACTTTGTAGGATTTGAATTTTTACTTATGTAATACTACTGGTTGACTTCATCAGATGAGGGAATAAACTGTCTATGAATCCTAATTTGTCATTTTAGTCAACCAGGAGCCAAAACTGGACTGCAAGATTTGAAAAATCTTATGGTTAGAAATAAAAAGGTTTAAGTCAAATTTCCTTATATAAATTGCTTCTCTATTAAAAGAAACAGAGTGGACAGTTACCCTTGTCAGTAATAGAACACAAGAGAAAAGCAAACTCAGGCTTTAAGCTTAAAACATGTATGCCATGTATGTATTTTTAAATTAAGGTACACTGCAAATCAACCAAAGTTGTAATGAAGTAGGTTTTTTTTGTCCGGTACATAGTGAGTGACAAGTGATTTTGCCTTTTGGCACTTATTTTGTAAGCTTACTTCCAAAGAAGACATGAATCTTCCAAAGTACATAATTGCCTGGAAGAAACACTGAGGAATTTCAGAAAGGCAAGTCAATGTTTCAAGAAAATAATACTGAGGCCATAGCTAATGCAGCTAACATATTTTACATGGACACTAAAAATTTAGTAATGTTTTCTACTGAGCCACATTTTTCCCATGTAACAAATTTATCCAGTATTCATCTGAATAAGTGTAGCACTTGACACATGACTTAGCATGCCTATTAGCATGTTAAACCTCTGTGATGCAGCATTGCACTTCACATAACATCCTGATAACTGAATTAGGAGTGTCATTGGGTAACTGCATGCCTCACCAACTTGTGAAATCTTTATTTTTCTAGGTGCACACTGGTTTAATGACTGATCTGAAGTTGAACTGATCTCTAGTAGAGCTGTAATAATCAAAGTCCAAGCAGCATTTTTAATTCTATGGACCTGCTCCTATGGTCTTTCAATTCATTTCATTTTCCAACAGGTTTTATACTTGAGTAAGTTTTTATACACACAATCATCATATTGTAAACAGGATCAAGATAGTGAGAAATTTCTTCTCTTTTTTATAACCTTCCCAAAAGGCTGCATACCATTATGCTTATTGAAAAGTAGAAGTACAAAGCAGACAAGTTAATAAACTGGTTGAACTCTACAAAGGGATTTGTGGACTCACATAATATAATAAAAATTGGGATTTTTTTTTCACTCCAGTCACACGTTTAGACTTGCATATTGCAGCTTAGAGTGCCACAATAATATTAGTACTATCTGAAAGAGAATGCTGTTAATGTGAATGAAATTCTTAGTGCTTTATGGTTATATTTGGACAGACAATTAAAATCTATATTTTATCTTCATCTAGTTATTTAAAGTGCAGTGATGGTCATTACTCTGTGTGCAAAGCAATAATGCTTACAAGAGCCATTAACAGTGAGAAGTTATGAGCAGTTTCTCCCAGTGCTCATGGGAAGGCTGACCTTCATGAAGTTGCTCTAGCTTTGGACAAATTAAGAATGGGGAGTCCAATATTCTCTTTCCAACAGTAAATACAGTGAATGTTCACAGAGGAGCCTAGGAACAAGGCAAGTACACAGGAGTATTTCTCCAGAAAACACCTGCACCTTCCAACAATTTGTGGGTTTCTGAAGCTAGAGAACACATCTTTGTATTTAGCAAACTTTTGTATATTTTCCTGCATAAATTTGCCCTCGAAAAACTTTACTTATTGCTTTTCCATATGAGAATACTGATTATGCAAATGTGACTTTTTCACAATAACAACTTTTAAATTACCTATTGGTCAGCTAGGAATAAATTCTTCAGAGCAGAATATTCTTAACTGTTCCTCCTTTATCATATAAGGCAGAAATTAAAATATACAGCTTACACAGGTTATGCACAAACATATTTTTGCCAAGCTGGCCAGAGTGATATAAAGCATTACTGTCTCCATCTGTCCAATTACTGCTTCTGCATTCTGAACACCATGTTATTAAGAAATCTCTCCTTGTTCATAAAACAAATTAACTTAAATCACCCTCTCTAGTGATTAGTCTGAACTTTTTTATTATACGAGATAATATATTGTGCTCACACTATCATTTATGGCATATCAACTGTGTTATCTAAAGTCTCCAGCACAGAAAGGGCTGTAAAACTTTGACTAAAACTGTAAAAGTGACAATCTGCAAGTGCAGTTTTCTTTGGTTTTGACTAATTTTTTTTTTTAAATTAAAAATTTTAAAACCCCCCAACACTTTTAAGTAATAAAAGACAGAGCATTAATTGCATTTGGAAGTGTGTTGCATGTGGCTAAGATCTGAAATATAGAGTATTAATGTAGGAAACAGGATAACTGAAAATTTTTCCTTGGTTCTATTTAAACAATAAAGAAATATAAGTGTCCTTTTATCACTTATTCAAGTACACCCATAGCCCAAGAAAAAGGCAGATAGATCACAAATTTTATGAAATCATCCTGACTTTTTGTTTGCCTTCAGAGTGATTTGAAAGAAATTTAGTTTAGGGTTTTATAACCCATTAAAATAGATTTTCACTAGGGAAAAATATAGACATATTTTTGTGAGGTTTTCAATGGTTTTCATGAAATTTCAGGGTTTTGTTAGCTCAAATGTTTTCAGACTCAGTTATAGCTCTGAGGGGTGAATGTTTGCTGTTGGAGTGGATTAACAGGAAAAAAAAAGTTCCTCATTTGTTAATTTGGCTTCACAATAGACATCAATACTTGGTACATTGAAGAAAAGACACTATTGTTCATTCTATTATTTAGAATTTGTTTTCATTTTTAAAGTCAATTAGCATTAACCATATCTCAAAAAACACAGGAATGCATTTCTCTTCTTTGACCAATACAATTACTCAATTCTTGATTACATGAACAGCTGGATTTTTTTCAATTATTTCCTGAAAATGTATGTTCATTTTTGTATAAAAATAAATGTGCTTATACACACACACACATACACACACACACACACACATACACACAGACAGATTTATTGCCATTTTCAGGTATTTTTTAAAACTTCTTTTGTGTTTTTGCTTAGCCATTTTCCCTAGATGATAACCTTAAAAAGTAGATTAAAAACAAAGTACAGAAATACTTCCATACTAATACATCTATATATGTTAAATATATGTTAAATAATTTAAATTACTTTGTTAGTACTTGGTAGGCTAGTGCTGCAGCATGTTTCTTAATAATTTCCGTCCCTGACTAACCTAATTTTCAGTGATCTCCACAGTTAAGCAATTTTCAGGTAATTAATTTCTATTCTACATTCATTTACATTATCTTTTTTTCCTCCTCTGTACAAATTATCAATTTCTACTCTATAAAAGCTGTATTATGTAAAAGTCTGAAAACTTTTAGTGCATTATCCATTTTAAAAAATCTGCCAATTCCTAGGTAAAATTTTTCATTCCCTTTTAATATGGATGCATTACAAATAATAATAAAAGTGGTTTCAATTACAATAGAAATTTGTCTTGTAAATATGCTTTCTCTAATGGAATCGTATTAGAGGAAATTGAGAATGGTCATTCTTAAGGCAGCATTTCTATTCTTGTGTTCTTTTTTTTTGTTGTAGTTGTTGCACAGTTGAAAAATGTAAAAGATAAGTTTTCCCAATTAAGACCATGCTTGAATAAATGACATTGAAAAAGGTTAGTGTTACGTTTCTCTACAACTTTTCCATATAATGAATGCAATTTTAAAATATATTTCTTTTCTAATGCTGGCTAACTTGAAGGTGATCTGACCTGAGTAAGAGAGGGTGGAAGATTGCTCACAGGTATTTGTGTGAATCTGCCTTGGTCTGTCATTGTCTGTATGAAGGAATGTACATTCATCTTGAACAAAAATAGAAAAGTGATGAGTTTGGTGGATATGTATAAACATTCCTCCCACATCAAGCCTCCAGCTATTTTATAAAAAGGCAGCTCACACAACCAAATGAAGAAATACAATTCTTTACTATTTCAGAGTAAAAGGAAATCCATCTAAATCACAAATTTATTTTATCAGTAACAGAACACCTTCAGAGGAGCAAAGACTTTGAAATTAAGCATTTATTTATCTGTTTATATAAACTGAACTTTTACAGCCATTGACTACAGTTGTAGGAGTTCACCTAAACCAGTACTTAAAATAGTTCAAACACGCTTTTCTTGTTCTGAGGACAAATAGCACAGCTTAGATAATGGTCTTGTGTGTAAGGCACCCTGGAAACAGTTCCTCATCACTCAACACCCAAAAAATTTCTTAGGCATTGTCCAAAAGCTTTGAAGTTGGCATAAATCAAATACACTCTAGGGAGTGTACTGGCAGCTAGGAGACAAAGATCATCTTGCCTCTGGCACTGTTTTATTTAGCCCACCAGTACAGATGGTGCCATAGCAGAGCTGCTCTAGATGGAGTTCTTGGGCTCTGTTTTATTCTGTAAATACATCTTTTACTGACCAAAACAGGAAAGCCTCACCCTGGGTTTTTGGTGTCGCTTATTATGAGAGGTGTCTTTGTTTGCTTATTTGTTGATTAATTAATAGGAAATTCTTCAATGTACCTGCTGCATTCAATATGTTCAGACTGTAGCTTCAAAGCAAGCAGTAACTTATTAGATCTGACAGTGTGACTTTAAAAGGGCACTATAACCACAGATTAGCTTGATGTGGAGGTCAACATCCTGTTTTGCTTCACTAGCTCATGAGCCAATAATCTTTGTTCTAAATGAAAGTAATTGTTTTGGGTAGCATCTGATAGAGGTCCCAAAGAGCATCTCGAGTCCCAAGGTCAGAGAAAAAAAAAGCATGTAAAATGGAATTCATCATTATATCAATATAACATCATATACGTTAAGTTTAAAAAACCAGCAACCACCTTAAGTAAAACAATCAGGACAACTCCTGTTCTTGTATTCATTTTTCTATTAGTACCTTTAGACGTGGAAAATAAAGGGGACAATGTAGATGTCCTTAAAATAAGAGAAGGAAATGATATGAATTTTCTCATTTTATTTAAACATGCAAGTGAACCTTGAAAGTTGAATATTTCAATTATATGGTCATTTGGCTTCTCTGAAACTGATGGCTTTCACCCTGCCCAAATTGCCATTCCCTCATCTGAGAGCAGCTATTACAGATTTCAGCCATACAAAGCCTTCTATCCCAACCTGTCTTTTGTAGGGAGAGAAAAAAAATGTTCAGTCCATCTCTCAGTCAGCGATGTATTAATTACAATTATAACATGTAGAGGGAATGAAAGCTGCTTGCTAAATTCATAATCTGCTTCAGATTTACGTGTATTAAGATTCATCTAAGAATAATTTTTTGCCCTTCTCTGATGGAACATCGAGTTCCTTCACTTGCTCAAATGTGAACTGCCTCATTTTAACACAGAATGATCAACCACAGCATGGATATGTGCTTTCTATTTATATCCCTGATGTCATTCATCTGTTGATCAGAATAAAAAGCCATCAGCCATAAAGTCTATCTGTTCATTTTATCAGATACTCTTGCATTTGAAAATAAGATGGATTATATCTTACTTTATCAACCAAAGAAAAAGAAACAACATATCAAGTTAGATTTTTCTATTAGTCATTCTCAACATGGTGTGATAAAACCAAACTCTATTTTCATGAAAGCTCATTTTTGATTTTGATTACAATGAACAGAATGATACTGCCATCCAAGCAATCTCTTACATTCAAACAACCACACAAATGACAGAACATCTTGAAAGATAATAATAGGAATCCCTTTTTCAAGTAGTGACAATGCCCACAATATAGTCGTAAATGTATATTAAGAAATTGGAAAGGCAATCCATACCAGTGACTGCATGTATTCAGTTAGATTAGTTGGTTAGTAGTACTCTGAGCAGCAGCTGTAGAGACAAAATAAATGTCAGTAAAATCTAATAAAAGCACAACAGCAACAGTTTAGAAAGAGCCTGTTCAGCAACTCACAGTTACACTCACATAGCTCATTTATACGCCAAATACAAATCATCTGTTTTTACAGAGCATGTTCTTGCCACATTGTTCTCATTATTCATTTCTACAGTCTTGGAGCAGCCACTTCAGCCACTTCAAGAGCTGGGAGGGGACCTCATCAAAGTGCACAAATTTATGAAAGGAAGCTATCAAGGGGATGGAGCCAGGCTCTTCTCTGTGGTGCCAGGCAATAGGAAAAGAGGCAAAGGGCAGAAACAGATACACAGGAAGTTCCACCTGAATATAATGAAGAATTTATTTACTGTGTGGGTGACCACACACACTGGAACAGATTGCCCTGAGAGGTTGTGGAGTCCCCATCATTGGAGACATTCAAGAACCATCTAGACAAAATCCCGTGTCGTGTGCTCTGGGATGGCCCTGTTTGAGCAGGGAGTAGCACCAGGGCACCCATTCTGACCCATGCTCCCAACCTTACCCGTTCTGTAATCCTATGATTTCCATAAGTTGTCTAGAAGATATTCACTGAGTTTGATTCACTTCTTATGTGATCATTAACTAGTTCTAGTAGTAGTAGTAAAGCAACAGAACTGTCATTTCTATATCCTACTGTGGATATTATTAATATCTATCTGTATCCTCAGATGCTTAATTATGTTGACTTGGGCAGCAGTGAAATGCTTGTATATTTGCTTGTAGCCCAGTTATAAAGCTTCTTTGATGTACAAAACTAGAAATTCAGACAGTCTGAATTTCTTAACATCAGACAAATGACTGGCCCCTAAGAGCTGGTAGTAGTATATCTATTAATCTAGTGGTAATATACCTACATATATATATATTAAGGTATCTGTTTCAGAAAGGTGAATGGTATAGAACACGCTCTTTATAAGAACACAGTACCTGGCACATCCATATGTTTCATATCAACTACCCAGAACTTCCTCTCTGGCATGATAGTGAAATTCAGAGGTCTTGCTTCTACATCTGATAGAGGACTTTCTGGCAAAATGTCTTTCTGCTGAATGTAGTGAATCAGAACTTGAACTTCTCATGGAAGCCTATAAATTCTGGTAAAGCTTTAAGTAGGTCTGGTAAAATTCAGTTAAAAAGGACATTAATTACAGAATAAGTTCTGTTTGGAGAAAATGAACAGAACATTGTAAAATTCAGTTCCTTTAGTATTTATGGGTTTGGATATGAATTATCTTTGCTTTTGATCCATAGATATTTGCACTTGTTAGTACCATTTCTTGAGTTCCTATTCTGACAAAAACCTAAACAAAAAAAAATCCCACACCAGAATCACAAACCATCCAGTCTAAAAAATCTATCTATATTTTTTGAGAAAAGAAAATGGAAACACCAGACAACAGCAGTGCAATGCCCACAGTATAACTTTGAAATAACATATGCAGTATCTCAGAAGGCAATTGGAAACTAGGCCTTCAGAAGAAGCAATTTCAGCCATTATTCTTCTTTGTTAAGCAGAAGAAGTTAAGGGTGTGAAAGAACTCTCCAACTGTGTTTTCCACTCCCACTTTATTTCCTGTGAATATGCTGATAGGAACATAAAAGAAATCTGTATCTTTAAAACTGAACTTGCTCTTTTTTGAGGAAACTATTTTGAGAAATGCCACTATAACTGCCAGTTCCTCAAACATATGCTCAAAGACTACCGGAAGACTGTCTTCAGAGTTAGGCTAACAATCATAAAATGATGCTGCAAAGTACCCACTTGTGTTTAAACATGCAAACAGTCATTATACATACTTTCTGACAGTGGTTCATAATATCTGTTGGTTTCTGAGCAAAATTGTAGCCAGTTAATAACACATTCATTCTTTATAATATGAAAACCCAGATGGGAGAAGGTTTCTCTCAGTGATGATTGCCATTGTGTGCTTATTAAGTATAGCAGAAAAAAATTCATTAATCAAAACATAATTTGACAAATTCTTGATTATACCAATATGACTAATTGGAAAATAACAGTCATTCAGGAAAAAAGGTACAAATTTAGAATATGACTTTGCATATTTGATTGTGGTTAATAACAAGCTCAATATAAAATCAAAATACAGGCTTTGGAAAGCTAGATAATTTGTGTTAGACTGCATCAAAAGCAAAGGTATGTTATGGTAAACAGTGATAATCTATTAGTCAACACTGAATTATCAGAATTTTATCTCTTTGGAGATTTGTGATGTAACTTCAAGTGCTTGATCAAAAGACTTTGCAAGTGTTATGGGTTGACCCTCTTTAGATTCCAGGTCCCTTCTACAGAGGTCTATCACTCCCTTTCTCAACTGGATAAGGGAGAGAACATATATTGAAAGGCTTGTGGGATAAGGACAGGGAGAAATCATTCACTAGTTACTGTCATGGGCAAGACTCAAGTTGGGGAAAATGATTTAACAACAAATCAGACTAGGAAATTAGAAATAAAATGAAATCTTATCATATCTTCCCCCTATCCTCCCTCTTCCTAGCTTTAACCCCATTCCTTATTTTCCTTAATTCATCTTACTGGCAACACAAGGGAGTAGGAAATGTGGACTGTGGTCAGTTATTACATCTTGTTTCTGTCACTCCTACCTCCTTAGTGGGCAGACTCCTCACAGTCTTCCCTTCTCCACTGTGGGGTCCCTTGCATGGGAGACTGACCTTCCTGAACTTCTCCAGTGAGAGTCCTTCCCATGGGCTGCAGTACTTCACAAACTGCTCCAGTGTGGGTCCCTACTACAGGATGCAGTCCTTTAGGAGCAGGATGGTCCAGAGTGAATCCCACCACAGGGTAACTACTCATGCCATTAAACCTGCCCCACTGCAGGTTCCTCTCTCCATGAGGCCACAGGACCTGCCAGAAGGCTGCTCCATCATGAGTTTCCCACAGGTTCACAGCCTCCTTTGGGTACTGACCTGATACGTGATCCCATGGAGTGGGATTCTCCATGGGCTACAGGTGGACCTTTACATCCCTATGATCCTCCATGGGCTTCAGAGATAAAACCTGCTGCCCTGCAGCAGGTCTGTACCATGGGCTGCAGTGGAATCTCTACCCCAGCACCTGGAGAATTCTTCCTCCTTCTTCTTTACCATCCTTGGTATCAGCAGGACTGTTCTGATGGGTTCAGCCTTGGCCAGCAGCAGATTCATCCTGGAGTCAGCTGGGATTGGCTCTTTTGAAAATGGGGGAAGCTTCTAGAAGCTTCTCACAGAAGCCAGCTTGTAACTCCCTCGCTTCCAAAACCTTGTCACATAAACACAATACAGCAAGATATTGTTTCAAAGGTTAATTGTTTTCCAAGAGTTATTCACAGTGACATTACTTCTGCATGTCCCTACTGATACATGCTATTAAAGTAATTTTATTTCTTCATTAAATTTGTAGAGATAAAAATGTCTATTTTCAATTGAATTGTTTTCTGTCTGCAGATTTGAGAGCGTGTTCCTTTGGCGTATTTAAAAGCAATAGGCAAGGGATTCAGTAACACACACTGCTACTTTTGCTCCTAGAGTACTTTGATTCCAGTAGTAAAACATAGTTTATTTCGAGGCTAGGGTAAGAAGTGATTCAAAACACTCTAAAAGAGAAAATAATTAACTGAACAGTGTAAGAAGTTTATCAGCAAAATTGTCTCAATGTTATTGGAAGAGTAATTGTACATTCTGCCATTTGAAGTGGTGATATTTTCATAGAATAGAATACCCTGACTTGGAAGGGATCTGCAAGGATCATCAAGTCCAACTCCTAGCCCTGTGCAGGACAGTCCCACAGGGTGCCTGGAGAATTGTCCAAAAGATTCTTGAGCTCTGTCAGGCTTGGTGCTGTGACCAGTTTCCCTGGGGAGCCTGTTCCAGTGCCTAGCCACCCTCTGGGTGAAGAACCTTTTCCTAACACCCAACCTAAACCTTCCTGAGACAACTTCAGGCCATTCCCTAGGGCCTTATCACTGATTGCCAGAGAGAAGAGATCATCACCTTCCCTTCCACTTCCCCTCACAAGGAAGCTGGAGATGAGGTCTCTTCTCAGCGTCCCCTTCTCTGGGCTGAGCAAGCCAACTGACCTCAGCCTGTCCTTGTATGGCTTTCTATCTAAGCCCTGAACCATCTTCACAGTCCTCTTTTGGACACTTTCTAGTATAAGAAAAACATTTCTAGATCCTAAAGAAAAGAAAATACAGATGTATTCTCAGATCTGTATCTATCAGGCATTTAAGTCTGTTGTGTAGTGAAATAATAAAAGATTTCTGGAAAAATAAATTAAGCAAAAAGTCATGGGAAGAAAGGTGGCAATACGCCGCTTCCTTTCACTTCTTTATCATTAAGCATGTTGTCACAAATATGATCCCATCTATTAGTTACAAGATAAATACTGATTATTTCTAGTCATAGATTATGAAATTCATTAAATTAACAAACGTCCACTTTATGTTTGCTTTTAGATTATGTAATGCAATAAAATTTTCTTTCTCCGGTGTTGTTTGTGATCAATTAGAAAAACTGAAACTTAATTTCTTTACATCTTTCTGTGCTTTGCAAAGCATTCCCAGAGTGAAACAAGTGGAAAACTGTTGGAAGGATTAAAATTCGGCTTCAAATGCCTATGATTAATATTTTCTAGTTTACAATTTTTTTGGTATTTTTATGAATATTATATGAGGTTATGGAGCCCAATTGGCCTGTCTTTTCACCAAAAAAAAACCCTACAACACCCTAAAATCAAAATAGAATCAGACTTATGGCAATGGGGCCCAACCAATGTTATCAGGGTTTTGCTGGTTCACTGAAGAAACCAATATAATTTTCCGTACTTTTTAGTGTAACCGTTGACTTTCTTCACATTTTTCCTTCTTTTTTCTCTTTTTATTTGTTCAATATATTTCTAAGTACTGTCACAGACCACACAGAAGAATGTTTCATGCAGAATTAAAAATAATTTTTAGTTAAATGTATCATCTGTCTCAATGTGATGCACTCTGTGGTAGGTTGGCCTGTCTTAAAATGACTTCATTCAAAAAAAATGTCAGAAGCCAGAAGGTTTGAATTGGTAAATTCTTAAGCAACTAAAAATTGATTGAAATATTCCATGGAGCAACCTGAGAAGTCTTAGAGCTGTATTTCATATGGCCTCACTGAGTCCCAGTTTTTGATTAATTATAGGATCCAGAAATACTCTTCAGAAATCTGATTTATTTTAAATGTTTATTGTGAACTTAATTTTAAACAAAAGGCAACCTAACAAAAGATTTCTTGCGACAAAAAATCAGCCTGAAGCATGTGCATAAAAAATTCAGTGTTCTATGAAAAATCTCTTACTTTCATTAATAGATTGGATTAATGAAGAATGTAGGGTCTGTATGATTGTATGTTCATGTATTGCAAATACTGGGCACAAAGAAATGTGATATGCCTGAACTATGAGCATAGGACAGCACAAATAGGTGTACTACATATATGAACAGAACTAGTTTTCTGTACAAGAGCCTACTTTTGGGGTTTTGGGATTTTTTTAAAATTTATTTTTATTGTTTAACTTTTGGTGCCTGTAACTATGAACAGACTTCATTGTGGATATTAAGAAACCTCCACCTTTTACTGGTAACAGGACTTCTACATGCAAAATAAATGCTAGCTTTGTGTAAATTATTTTATCGTGAGAAGTCCTCTGGAGAAGCTTTTCAGTTGAACATTCAGAGTCAGAAAAATCACAGTATTTATGCATATAAAAATAATTTGATCTTGTTTTTTTCTCTATACAGTGTTTAGATGGTGTACTTTTTCCTTGGATTGCCACAGAAGTTTGAGACAGGCTGGGCCTTCCTATGTATCAAATTAATTGCTTGGATGACTACACAAAACATATTAAAAAGTGTAAAGAAAGAGTGTGCCATTAATTATAAGGATTAAAGTTTCAGAGGAATTGAGTGCATTACTGTGGATTATCAAAGGCTTTCTTTTGCTTTGAAATGGGTTTTCATTTGCCACTGGAAAACAGAACTTGTAGTACTTCTCCAGTTCTTATAATAATATTTAAAATAAACAAAAAGGATTGTAAGTTACATGAGGTTTGGATACTAGGTATTGAAGTTTTTGGAGGTACATAAAATTTGAATAATTAAACAAGCATATTTCATTAGGAAACCTAAAAGATATTAGAATTTTTCATGCAACTTTGCAAATAATTTTAAAAATCACATTTTTGTTAATTCTTTGATAAATTCATGTTAATGGATGAAAAATGTTTTGAAGCATATTTGTGAGGTCTTTAGACCCAGACTGACTAGATTTTGCAGCTATAAAACTGCTAAAATTGTCATTATTAATGGGAAGAGTAATTCCATCAAGAATTTGTTGTATTTATTTTTTTTATTTTGACTAAAAAAAGAGAACATAAATTACTTTAGCAAAAATATTTTACATTATTTTTTAAGTTCAAACTCACTCACTTTTCAGTAGATGAGAACAAGCTTAATTTTTTTACGTGTTTTAAACTTTAAATTGTATTTCTATGAAATCTTGAAAATTAATATTTTAGGTCAAATATTTGTGACAGAATCTTTTGCCTCTGATTTTTCCCTTTTTTTCCCTAAGACTTTTTTGTCAAAAGAAGCTCTTCTTTATCTACCATACGGGTCCTTCACTTATAATCCAGACATTGAAAACCAAAGCTCGTTTTTCCAGGAATTAGAGCAAAGTAAGTTGCCAGTGGCTGTGGAGTACATTTGCCTGGTTCTGAAGAACCAACTGAAGGCACACAGAGAGATTAATTAAATATTTTTGCTACTCATTTCACTACTACAGGAGAGGGAAAGATGAATTGTTTTTGTTTGGATTTCTTTGTAGCTAGGGAAAGAGTTTGGTTGTCACCTCTTTCTTCATTTCTGAAGATCTACAGATCCAAAGTAATTAATATTTAATAAAGACTCTCTTATGATGGTTATGTTATTATTGTTAAGACAGCTTATTAAAACTGTGAATTTTTAATTATTTATAGAGATAATCTGATTTACAGAATGGGATTTTTTTTCTGAGTATATCTTTGATCACTCTTATTTCTCCAGTAAATCTGTACAGAATTAAGTAGTTTTAAAAAATCCTTTCTCTTAGGAGAAAAGTGTTAAAGAAATCATTATAAACAAACCAAATTTAATTCAGAGAGGAAGTGGAAATAAAACGTTTTGGAGGAAGGGAGCAGAACATAGAAAACCAACTGGCTGAGGCCCAATAATAGCATATAATCTTCTTGAAAAAATATTTCAGTTCTATTCTGTTCTTCAGTGAGGAAAGGGAACATGTTTCCACTTTCACATGAAAAAGTAGGCAAGAATTTTTTTCCAAACAAGTGTTATAGTTTTCATGATAAAACATGAATAGAGTAATAGATGAGCCTGACACTTTTCATATATTCTGGTAATCCATTGCACAGCCATTCAGTATGAAGGAACAATAAAGCTAACAAAAATTAGGTCCTAAAGGAGGTCTATATGTAATCATTTGCCCAAAAAAACAGAATAAGAAACCAATTTAATTGTTATGTTACAAGTCTGAGCTTGAATGTTTAAAATAATAATTAGATTTTCTTTTGTGAGTTTGTTACAAACTTCAGTAACTTTTAATTTACTAACCAATAATTTCCATTGTCAGCCCTAATATTGGAGTGCTGACATTTTCCTTTCATAGGAAAGCATTATCTTTAAGCATCTCAATAAGAAAAACAAGGTCACTCGTCATTTAACTGGATGGTTAAGACTGAAATTGTAGAAAAGGTGTTAGCAGTCTCATGTCCCTTCTGGTGCTGGGAGCCCCAGCTGTTATAACATGAGATGAATCTTCCCTCATAACAAGCTGCTCAGATCCCATGTGTGGTGGGAACCAGCCCTAGTGTTCTTTACATCTTTACAACATTCTGACAAGTGAATAGATTTGTCAGTCTTTTACCTGCGCAATGCTGAACATTCTAGATGGCACAGCAGAGTTCACACTGAGCACTATGCTCTTGCAGGGTTCCATAGGACCAGATCTTATGAGACCTTACAAGAAGTTTCACCATTTAAATTGGAGAGACCATGCAAGACCATAAAAGACCTTGTAAGAGGGAGGTACGGGTAGCATTGGCAAAGGCAGCACAGGCTCACAGGTGTCACAGGGTATGCTCAGGTTATCTCATAGCCACTCCCACTAACATGCTGGTCCCTGCAACTGGCCTTTGGTTAAACTGTGCCTGGATGTTGCTTGAAATCTCTACTGCAATATCTTCCATGTGGAAGGTGGCCCATGATGCATTTGCCTAGAATAAAATCTTATCTCAAAGGAAACCATTCTCCAATGACACATCCCAGAACCTTTTGCCTGGTTTAGCTTTAGCTCTGATCCATTCCCTTTCTTGACAGCTTTGAATAAATATTTTTTACTGCTGTCTTACAAATTTCCTAGCTGTTGTCTGGAGTACCCTGTGGTCTAAGAGATCATCTGAAATGCTCTTAGTCTGTTCTCATCTCTGACCTGCAGCCAAAGAAAACACCTTCTCTGTGGGAATTCAATTTCATACTTTGCTCCTGTATGAACCCATAAATGACAGGTACCAACATGAACATGTAATATACTTACTAAAGTTGTCATAGCACCCAAAGATTTTGAATTTCCAGATCTTTTCCAGATCTTCTTTTTTTTTCTGTTTTCTGTCATAAAATAATTTCCTTGTCAAAATGCATGTCCATTGATGAGGTTTTAATGAAAATATTCATTCAGCCATACCATCAGTTAATTTTCTCTGGAAGACTTTCAGTAACAGAGATCTTGTAATTAATTACAGTGAGAACTTTTCAGTAAGGGCATAGCTAGAGAAAGCACAAAAAATAAATCCTCTTTGATGCAACTGGGAGAGTGAGCTATAGTCCAGATACTTCTGGGAGTGAGTAAATGTTGCCTCTAATGCTCTAAATTCACATTCTGCTATATACCCTTTGTTTCTTCTATAACAAACACTGTTGTAGGAGAACATCAAAAGTGGAGATGCTCCTCCAAAACCACCATTTAAATTGGAGAGACCATAACTACCTTCTGCTGAATTTTAGGTGAACTTTAGAGAAATAATTAATTTGAGGTTATGGAGAGATTCCCTTGACATCTTATGACGGATATTGTAAGCAGTCCTGAAAATCTGGTCACCTTTATCCATGTTCTTTCTTCAGTCAGATCACAGCAAACATCCTCTTTTCTGTTTGTTATCTGTTATGCAAAAAACTTGCTGAAGTGTAAGCATTTTTCATCCACACAATTGTGTGCAGGAGCACACTCTTTGTGTGATCACTTCAGGTTAAAATAGATTAGGATAAAGAAGGAGTTTAATCAATTCTTATTGGCAAACCTGACTTGCTTTGACTAAAGAAGAGTAGAAATACACAGGTAGCAAGCAGTTCAAAGGAAGCTGGTTGCTACATGTCAACTTCTGAAGTACAGATATGTCTCTGCATGATACTTCAGGGAGGTAAATAAAGCCTTTAGTTTCCACTTCTAAAATCTAGATATTGTCTCTCATTTCCTGTGCTTCAAACCTGTAGGAGTAGGGAACAGGCATCTGCTGTCCCTGAAGTGAATCAATTCCACTGGTGCTAACTGGGGTACCTGTTTTGCTGGTAGGTGTCTGTCTTTTGAAGGCATTGTCAATAGAATTCTGATGGGAACTGAGCAATAGAAATCCAGGTTTAGATGATGACAATAGCTCCTCAAGACCCTGAAAGCTGTAAAAATAGCAGGTCCTGTTCCCTGGCATAAAGAAGGCAGCTCGTTTAGTTACATCATTTACAAAAGGTGTTTTACAGCCCAAACTCAAAGGTATATTTTATCACTGTTCCAGACCAAAGAAGAAAGGAGGAATGGAGAGTTCCTGCCTAGTCACCTGTATTATCACCTATAATCTCCTTTTTTAACTATTAGGATAGCAAATACTCTGCTACATACTGGCTTGCTCTATATTGTGCTGCTAGGCTGCAACATGTTGGATACTTGATTTGATGGTCACATTTTGATTATGGCAGGAGCAAATTAATCTAGACTGACTTAATTGGAAATTCATATATTTTCCCAGGCAAAGTCTCAGACAGGTAGCATAAATGAAGCTGTTTGAGGATTTTCTGACTATAAAATTGAAGGGAGAAAAAAAAGACAGTAATTTTAGTAAGTTACATAATGTTATGAAATAATAGAAAATGAACTGTCATCACCTCAGTCTTGTTATATTTTAATTCACAGCTGAAATGAGCCCAGACTGCCTCATTTATACCAATCAACCTCCTCCACTTCATTCCTGAGCTGAGTGGTTCAGGAAAATAAGACCCAAGTCTAACCAATGCAAAGACAAGAAAGTGTTGTCAAACTTTTGTCTCCAGAGGACTCCTTAGCAGTCAGGACTCCTTAGAATTCAGCTGAGGAATGCTTGAAAAGATGTATCTCAATCCAATGTGGCGCAGAATACTTAGAAAAGCTTTCACTGAGCCTCTACTCGCCAAGAGTATGTGCTTCAGGAATTTTAAATCTGATTACTTCATTAATGATGTATTCCATGTTGCCATCCTGATTCTCTTTTTTAATGTAAATGTACCCTTTACTGTTGTCATGGTGAGGCAATAGACTTACCATATAAATGTTTGGGAAAGTAAAGAATGGTCAAGTAGGATTAAATTTGGATATAGGTTAGTATTCAGAAGTGGCCATTAGCACACGCCCAGAAAAAACACTAGAAATGGGTAAGAACAACAATACTTGCTAATACTAGAAAGAAACTTTCCTACTATTTTTAGCTCAGGAACTTCCTGAAGAGGTATGGCAAACCTGGGAGAGGATCTATTACCACAATTGTTGTGGCTTTCAGCAGATTTCTTTTTAGATTACACAGGAAAGGCATCTCATGACAGCAGTGGGAGATGATAAAAACATAAGTGTCATTTAACACTTGAAAAATATGTTTTTTTCCTATCCAAGACTGCCAGTTGTGTGAAATAAATGAGATGAAAGAAAGTGAGATAATAAAACAAAATAAAATGTGACTTTGCTGTGAAATAAGGCATGAACAAAAAAAAAATCTGGACTTATTTGAATGGGAAATGTTTTTTATTCAGAATCCACCTCAAATCTGCTTTAAAAACAAATGAAAAAACACTACAACTGAAACATTAAACTTTCATCAGTCTTCTAACTTTCATACTATCAAAAGTGCAATATAAATAACATGAACAAAGGGATTGTAATGTCAAGCTGCAAGAAGTATTTCAAATTTGCAGGATTCAGTTGTTTAAGTAGCATTTAAAAAAGAGAAATAAATTTAAAATGTGTCTTTTCTCGTAAATGTAAAATTTTTTTTTTACATTTTTTTTCTTTTTTTTTTTCTTTTTCTTGTAAACACTGCTTTTGGTATATCAAGTGATTATTTGTTATGTTATAAATCCAAATGCCTTTGTACAAGTATTGGCAAGGCTTAATCAATGACCATGTGTAACTTTAAACTAAATATGTGTTTTATGGGAAATAAAACCAGGCTGTACTAAAATAAACTGTGTTTTTTCTTATGTTGGGAGTTATTTAAAATTATTAATAACTCTTTAAAATAAATTATTCTTGTTATTTTTAGCATAGAAAAATTGTCAAAACAATTAGAAAAAGTGTACTATGGAGAAAAGTAAATGGGTAAGAGTAATTCAAATGGACTCAGATGCAAAAGTTCTACCTAACAAAATTATATTCTTTCCATTCCACATCCTCCCCTATTCAAGAATAGGTGCTACAGAAAGTAACCAAGAGGATATTTAACATGTTTCTAAACTTTAAAAAATATATATGTACAAATAAATTGAAAATAGTCTGGATGCTTATTGAAACACTACTCAAACATATGTGGCAGAGGGTGGAAAATAGCAAGCAGTTAACCAAATTTAATTTCACCTGAACTTCATTATTTGCACCTGTTGTACATAATTTTATTTTACTTTAAGTTTTCTGAGACAAGTATTTCAAATGAAAGATTTTCTGAATTTTGAATTTTTCTTTAAAAGTATTTCTTCTATTTCTATTATTTTATAAGTTCTTTTATTTTCAGCAGGGCAAAGTTCCTTTGCTTTCCAGCGAGCTTGTTTTCTAATTAGCAGAGAAAACATAAGGGAAAATTCCCTGTAATAGTCAGAGAAAAGGCAGAATAAAGAAGTTCTAAGACATCCACACTAAATATCAGATTGAATAATTAATAATTTTAAATTACTTTTCATATTATAACAAGAGTCTCAGCATTTTCCTTTCTCAGATAATTTTGCTTAAGGATTTCAGCATTGCTCTCAGCTATACAAGTGTCTGCAGGAGTTAAATAAAACCATTTCATTCCCTCTAATCTTTTTAATGCTGAAAGCACTAAGCTGGACAAACAAAACCATTTAGTTCTTATTAATCTATTTCATGTTAGAAGCCTGTATGAATACTTTCTATATCAGTTTTTAAAAAATAATGTAGTATCTAAATTTATTGGAAGTTAATGAACCTTTGCCCCAGACAACAGTTTATGACTGCGGTTCTTCTAGAGCTCAGTGAGAGGGCCTGGAATAACAAATAGGATATCATTCCATGTAACTAATAGGTGTCTGCCACAAAAGGGATTAATTTTTCTTGGAAGGTATCTCTCTGTTTACTTCAAAGGGAGCCTGGATGACTAGGTTATCTTAGAAATCTCAGCCAATCACTGTTTTAACAGTTTTGGGAGGGATGATCTAATTATTGTATCTATACACATCAAAAGAAAATGAAACAACAGAGAGTATTTTCACTAAATCTTGCAAATGATGAAAGATCCTTTGAATGAGCAGCAAGAAATCCTCTAGTCCATCTGCCTGCTCCAGCTCCTGTACAATAACATGTCTTGGTGCAGTGTCACAGTCACTGGCTGTGTATATCCACTCACTCTGTCGGTGTCGGGAGTCCAGTGTCACTGGGACTCTGCCTGGACCTTATAATAACCTCTGTGCCTGGACTTTGGCCAAGAATCTGTAGAACATTTCAACAGGTCTTTCTCCCCATCTGGTGTGTTAATTAACCTCTGTTCTATCACGGGCGGCTTCTACTGCTTAGCATTATCGTAAGTCTAAGGAGAATAAAACTGCTAGCAGTGAAGAGAGGCCAGGGACTGCCAAAGATACATTTAAGTTCCATAAAAGCATGATGAAGGACACTCACAATAAAAGCACTGTCAGTGTAGTTTTATCACCACAATCTGTCACTGCTCCTGGTACACAATGGTGTTCAGCTTTTGCAAAGAAAAAGAACAATAAGTTGAAAAGAAAAAGCAGTTTCATTTCCATTTGAAAATTATTTTATTTTGTCACTAATGCTGCAACATTTAACTCTTTCTTTAATTTGTCAGAAATTTTGCCAATACTTTTCTAGATCAGTAGTAGAGGCAAGGTGAATAAGAGCCCAAGAGGTTTTACATACATAAAGGATTGCAAACAGGAAACGGACTAATGGTTTTGGACAAAGGAAGATATTCTGGTAGCGAGAAATAAAATAATATATCCTTTGTGTTTAAACTCTAAATATTTTAAGAAAAAAGAAAATTAATTTTAAGGAAATACGTAATCAGGCACTGTTCCATACTTAGGCATGGTGCAGTATATAGGTTAGAAAGAGCTGAAAATAGACATTTACAGCAATATTCAGAACACCTAACTTTAGGTGATTAAATAAATCCTAGATTCAGAATCTGGTCACCGATTGAGCATGTACCAAAGTTTAAGAGGTACTGCAGAGGAAAATCCTTAGTTTTGTAATGCCATCTGTCACATTCTCTCACTCTTTCTTTTAGTTGAGTATAATGGGAAAATAAAGATTGCACTGCTAATTTTGTCACTTCAGTAATTAAAATTATATAGAAGAGAGAAAATCCTTGAGGTTCAAAAGGGTCTCCAAAACAGCATTGAAGAACTCTTATTTTCATTCTTCTGCAAAACAGAAGATTTTTTCTTTTAACATTTAGTCTCATTAATAAATATGATAACATTTTTTCCACTTGACTCCATTCAAAAAGGAAAATTCCAAATAAAGCAAGTAATTTTTTTCCAGTATCACAGTAGATATTTTTGGCTGTAATATGGAAGTAGATTCTGCAAGAAAAAATGTATCCTGCATATTCACAGAACAGAAAGGTTAAAATATTCTTAGGAATGACACATGAGACTCCAGCAGAAGTTGAACAGTGAGCAAAGCAAATTAATACTGAAGCCTCAAAGACATTGCTGAGGCCCAATAAAGAAGGATTTTATATATATATATATATATATATACAGTCTAAGGAAAAAAATTGGTAAATATTGTATGCTTTCTTAGGAGTGAGAGGAAATAAACACTAGAGTGCTAGAGTGTATTTAAGTTCCAGAAAAAAAATTCTAAATTTATGGTGTTTTCAGAAAGGACATAGTATGACATAAGAGTCCTTTGCTATGAAGAGAGGATGCAAGGGATCTAGTCATCACATGTTTTAGTGGGGATGCAATTGCATAGACAGTGCAATGGTGCATGTAGCATAAGGATCTCATATTCTATTTCTACTCAAGATTTTTTACTGTTCCTTTCCGCTTATTTCTTACCTGTAAAACGTCAAATTTTTTTTCTGCACTCATCAGCATAAGTAAGAACAAGTATATGACAGTGAATTATTTTTAAATCTAATTTTTTCTTATCCCTGAAGTGGTTGATACTTAAAATAGAAAAAAAAAAATCAGACATGGACTTGTAAAATTTTCCATTTAATGTAAGACTGTTTAGTGTGACTGAAGGACGAGAGAGTAGATCACCATTCCTTAAGTTTTTAAATTTTTGTTTAATTAGCCTGGCACAGACATACATTTACCTACTACTGAAGCTGGCAGCTTCTCTGCTTTGGGTGAAAATGTTCATATCTCTGCGATGAGGACTCACAGGCATTTTGAGACACTTGAATTATCCTCTTTCCTGAGCAGTCTAGATTCTGTGTAGCTGATATTGGGCTCCTTACGCTCAGTTTGACAAGAATCAACACAAATTTCATGAATGTGCTTCAGTTTTCAAAGCAATGGAGAAATTTTGGTTTGTGAATTTTCAGGAACCCGAAGGCAGAGAGTCTTTGAGTATATCATTTACATTGCACAGAATAAAGTAACAAAGGCTAGTATCTCAAAACTATTCTGCACTTTTTCACATATATATATAAAACAATAGCCTTCTCCATCACGTTTGAAATAAATATATGATAAAAAAATTGATATACATTTTTAATCTAGTTCTATTTCTTGTCTTTTTAGTTAAAAAAAAAAACCTGACTGATATAACATTGAAGAGGATTTTAGTTTTTGAACACACATGTGTAGACAGGTGTTTTTTATGTCATACCATAAAAGAAATAGGATTAGTGTTTATCAGATTCTGAGGGCAGCATATTATAGAGAAAAGGGTCTTTCAACACCTTTAAAAAACATTTTGATACAAGTAACATAACTGCATCTTGTTTGGAAATTACAGAATCACTTGCTTTTTTACAGGTGTAAAATTCTTCACTTTGGAGTAATTTTAAACTTTTTATGCCTTTGGCTGGCAGAAGAATATTTCATTATATATCAAAGAATGGAGAATTAAATTAAAAGCTATTAACCATTTCCATTAGTATCAATCATTGTGACAATAGGTCTTTTATTTCCAGACTTTGTGCATGGTTCTAGGAAATATGAAAATATTTTATATCTAGAATTCCCTGCATGAATTTCCCTTAGCACACTGAAAACTTTTATAAATAAAATTAGGCCAACAGTGTGAGAACCAAGTGTTTTCCCATTACATTTAATGTCCTATGGAAGGAATCACTCAAATCATCTCCTTTTTATTTGGAACTTTTCATTTGTTCTCAGGAAATGACATACCAGCTATCTTTAGTTTTCCACATTTTGTATTAATGATTAAATAAGAATTTGATCAGGATTTATCTTTAGCATAGCAATAGAATGGCCTATTTATTTTCTGAATATTTTTTTTCCTTTAGAGAAGTCTGCAGCTCATCTGGGGATTAATGACATAACAGAAATGGAATTAACGTAAACAACAAACTTTATAAAATGCATGTAGACAGCTGCTAAGATGGTAAGAAGGGGAAGGCAGCATAGGATCTCTCTTTGCTGCTCTGAGTTGCTTAATTTACCACCACTGCTTTAGTATTTATTAAGACGTATTACTTATGAGTTTTACTGCAGTACTTGGTAGAATGAGTCTCCAAGCATTCAGAATCTCCAAACCACAGCTGTTGTAAATAAGGAGTAAATTCAAACTTCTCAGCAGAATATACAGCACTGATTTACAAACAACATCACCTGCCCCCTTAACTTTTCCTGGAGTGAGGACAGGTGACTAAAAGTTAATACAGACTAAAGGAACTGGAGGACTGGTTGGATCAGGGACTCCTCTTTTGCTTCAGGGAAGTGAAAAGTTGAAGGTTGCAATTGCAGCTTCCTGAGTAGGTCCTGCTGCTGAGCAGAGGTTGCCCTCCCTCTGAAGAAGTTCTCTGCCTGGTAGCTGAGTAGTAAATGTATCATTTCACATCTCTGATTTGGCTGAGTAGACAATGGGATGTGAACACTTTATTTCACAACTTTGTTGCTTTTAGATTGTTAAAAACTCTTGTATGATCTCAGCAATAAAGGGTAGAAAGCATTTTGTGTTTTATATTTCACGTCTCAAGAGCTTGAAAATTACAGAGGGAACTCAATTTGGGATTTTTAAAATAACTGTGAATAGGAGAAAAATTAGGAAGCAGTGCTGAGCTGGTGTACTAAGTCTACTTTAACAAATTGCATTAAGAAAAGGAGTAAAGCAGCAGGAAGTTTGCAGAAAGAATTTGCTTTTCTGATTAATATTTTTCAGTTTCCTTGCTGCTGTGTTTCCTTCTGTTATGATGACTATTTTATTTGTAAGGAAAGTTCCCAGTATTTCCAAAGTCTGAAATAAGCTTTTTCATCTAATAAAAGATTATGTAGTTTTGTTTTTGCTTCTCTGTAACAATACATGAAATAATGTCTGCTGTACAGCAAGCACAATATATTCTAACTACATTTCAAAATAATGCATTTTTACGATGATGATCACTATTACTTATTATGTGGATTTTTCTTTTTCCTTGTGGTTACCTAATCTGTTTCATACAAGGAATTAACTTGACATATACCCTTTGTTCAGTTTCATCATATTAATTTGCAGATAGGCTTACTGGGAAACTGTCCTTTCTTTTTTATAGCAAATACATAAATAGATTGATGAAGTACAAAGAAAAAAACTAGTTAAAAAAAGCCTAAGCTTAATGACATCATTATTTCCTTAACTTCAGCTTGGAGGCATAAAGTTTGCAAAACGATATATAGATGCATAATCATAATAAAAGAAAAATTGTTTTTGAGAAGTGTATCTAATTAATCCACATTACTTTCTCATTTTTAGAGATCATAGTTGAAATTTTCATCCACAGGTCAAGAAGTAATTAGTAACATATTAAATGAAATCTGAATTTGAATTCCTTTTTTAATTGTGAAAAAAAAGTCAAGTTACTTCTTAATTAATACTTCTATAGGTACCTTAAGATTTTATCTAATTTATACCAAATGTATATATCTTAGGCATCAATACTGGCCTAAATTACTGATTATTAGATTTGGAATGTTCGTAAAATTTTATATTGTGAAACTTACATTTGGAAAAGACAATTTTAAGGCCTCAGAGTTTAAAACAGATATTGGACCTATATGTGTACATAGACCTATGCAAAGCTAAATTAGGTAAAATTACAGCAGACATTTTTAAAGTACACATAATTTCTATTTGTAGATATAGAGCATATTAGTATATATCTTGTGTATAGTTCTCATACAACTGAACTGTTTAGAATAAAAAATTGCTAATTTCATGTTATCATCAATTGAAAATCCTTCATTATACATATATATATGTATATACATCTTGTTTGAAGATAGAAGATGTCAATATGAGTAAATAACAATGAGTTTTAGCAGGGCTTTTTGTACACATACCCACACATGGACATGCCATACCTATGTGGGCCTACTGAAATTGCACTGAAGATCAACTTAACTGCCTGCAAAATTCAGGACTTCCTTGTGGTTTTGTTCTTATTCACAGTACCTCCATTCTCTTGTGAGTGTGAGCCTGACTTGAGAAAATGTTAAGAGTCACTGAAGTGTAAGTTATTCACAGGATTTAATTATGCACCTATTTAAACATGCTTTTACTTTGGTCCTAAATTAATATCATGCACATTGTTAAACTGAAAGGTGAGCATTTTGATGTTTTACATGCTCTTCCAAAGGAATTCAGATTTCTAGCAGATAAATTTTACAAGGTGCTTTAGATGAATATGGTGAGAATATCAGTGCCATGCCCAAACCTTACATGGGTGAAGAGGTAAACTGCAAATTGCCATACAAATTATTGAAATCAAGATCCAGTGACAGGAGTAATATCTTGACATTCAGTAGAATGGAAGTCCAAAAATTATTTCTTTTGTTTCTTTTTCAAATCATAGACTATTAGTCAACTTGAAATTTTAATTTTCCTCTGTCTTATACCAACTAAAAATAGAATCCTTTTAAAACTTAACTTCATGTAAGGTACTAAACTTATAAAGTTTTAAAGCTAAACTTAGTTCACATTTCAGAGATAGTATCTTCCTATATTCTTGTCCCATGTTTTATAAATTGAATAGACCTTCAATAAGTGGTCCTGACACTGAACCAGAATATTGATGAAAGGAAAAAGGTGAAAGGAAAAAAAAAGGAAAGGAAAAAAAGAAAGGGAAAGTAAAGGGGAAGGAAAGGAATATATATTTTTTTTTAACTTAGAGCAGTTCTGGAAAAAAATGGCATGAGAATTTTACGACCTTTAAGAATCAGTAGGATGTATTTTTGTTACATTTTCTTTTATTAAAAGTATTGTTAATCAATGTGTTTAACAGTATTAGTAACAGAATATGGAATATACCACTACAACTTGATTAAGCTGGGGTAGCATAACAGTGTAAATTCTCACCTAAATTGCTGTGGTAACAAAAAAAACCCTCCAATTTAGCATGCAATTTGATGGTAAAGCTGTGCAACCTGAAGGCTGGCTGTTGCAGAAGAGGACACTGTCCACTTTTCATGATGGCCACACGTTTCCTCCTCTCCCTTTTATTTGGTGGCAGAACAGAATCTTGCAATGGTTGGTGAACTTCCATTCCAGAAGTTAAATGGCATTAACAGGTTCCTTATATTTTTTGTGTCATAGTAATTTTGTATGACTTAAGTCCCTAAATGAACTCACTGAAAGTTCAAACCAGAGAATTAAGGATTAAGGGAGGTGAGGGCAGAAGAGGTCTTCTTTTTGATAGTAGGAACACAGAAGAAAAATGGTTTGGAGTGATCATCAACCATGGTCTAGCCCAGCCTCTCGCTTACAGGAACAGGTTGGGAGCAGCTATTCAGCAGATTGGCTTAGCTGTAACATCAGACAACATTTTTTGTTGACTTACCTCAGTGGCAGTTCTGTGTCATGTACAGCCTTGCTGCAGCTCTATGGCTACAATTATGCCTTTTACTCTTCAGTGCATTAGTGCATCTAGACATTAAATGTAAAGTAATCTATGCTGAGGAAACAATCAACAATACTGAGGAAATAATCAACAATACTTAGGAAATTAAGAATCTTTTGAAGAAAGTGATTATAAATCTAAACAGAAGTCCTTACAATGAGTTACATTCAACCATTCTCACCATTCAGCCTTGATGCTTTTTCTCATCTCAAGGCAGCTTTTGCAGGAGTAGGCAGGGGATGCCTCTGTTTAGTTTGTCTTCTTGCTTCAGGGCATTTGTATGAAAGCTATGTTATAGGAGGGAAAAACATAGCCATTATACTGTACTGCTATCATATATCCAGGATTATTTTCTGGAAAAGTTTCTTTTTTTCATAACTTAAATCCAGCCATGAAATCTTAGCTCCACATGAGTCTTCTTGTGATAATTTTGGTGCTAGTCATTGTATCTGATCCCCCTTTTCTTTGGCATTTAGACAAGCAATCTATACACTAGTGGTTTTTCTAGCTTCCCCTCTGAAGAAACACACATATATATGTAGAAATAAATGGTATTAAAATATTTTGCAGCAGATGGACTATATGGAAATAATTTCTAGACACAATTAATCTCTGTGCTACTTTTCTGGTACAGTATATGGCCTCTGTGATTATACATAATGTATCTTTCGGGCATAGATCATTGCTTCATTTTATTTATGTTCCTCTCAGACTGGCTGCATATAACAAGAATTCTGTCTTGCTAATTAACTCCAGTGATCCCTTTAAGTCCTGATTAAGTTCCATTATTAAATTATTAAGACCTTTCCCTAGTGTTATAGAGTTTTTCCCTCTAATTTTGAATGACTTCTTGAAGCAATAAAGAACCTTATGAAATAATTTTTCTCTTTTTTTCCTGTGCACATATTTCAAGACTTTCAGGCTGGCAACATATTACAGTTAGAGGTTATAAAACAAGGGATTTCACCTGGAATAACTTTGAAGGATGTTTATAGTGATATTTTCATACTCTAAGTTAGCTATCATTACCCAATGGATTGCAGTAGTTTTAATTACTAGACAGAGAAGCAAAAACAAAACTACATAAAACTCACAAGGAAACTTCCTTTCAAATATATGGAAGGCTTTATGCTGTAAAATTATTTGATGCAAAAGAAATACGTTTTTGAAAGAGATTTTTTAATATGTATTACACTGTGATTTATTCTAGGTTTTTTTGCTCTGATTATGCAATGTCTTTCTAGAAAGAAAGAGTTTGCATATATTCTTATAAGGGAGTAATAAAAGACACAAGTGCAGCATGACAGGACTCTCAGACACACAAGTTTATGCACACATGCACACACATATTTCTTGCCATTCCCCTATGCTACAGCCTATATATTCCTCTGATTCCTCTGTTAAACATAAAAAGAATTATTAGTGGGCAATAAATAGGTCAAAAAATTGTAAGATTATTTGGGGCAAGGAGGGAAATCAGAGATATTTAACAAAAAAGTATTACAATTCAAGAGAGTGAGATCATTTAGTACAAAGTAGATATATTATAATTTTTTTAAATTTTAATTTATATTTTGCATAGAGCTCTGGAAAAAGCAGATATTCTGATTGACTGCATCAAAACCTGGGAGAAAACTATTTAAAATATGAGGATTAAAAACCATATGAATCACATTTTTTGGGTTTTTTTTTTAAACCCTTCATTTTAGTATCCTTATAATGTTACTTCTTTAAACAATCCCAGTAATTATAAATGGAAAAAGATTTCAAGCTTTTTGCAAGTAAATGAATTTTAAACTAATATACTAGGTTTTATATCCATATCAATAAGACTAAGCAATTCTTTTTAAGAATAGTTGCTTTTTTGTTCTGTCTTAATATTTTTTGGTTTATCTCCCTTAAGTGACCTGCTGTAAACTTTGGCTTTTGAAATCCAAGTTTGCCTTTGTGAAGCAAGCGCAACTGAAACCCCACATACACATTTAAAACAGTAATAGGATGTGACAGCACAACATGATTCAATCATGTCAGCAGATGAGAGTTGTACAGAGAAGATCAGTGGTGCACTTTTTTCATCTTTCCAAATGGCTGTTGCTTTTTGCAGTTTTCATTGAAGCAGATGACCTCTTTAGCCTCATACAAAAGTAGAAACAGCAAATTCGGGTCTGTTGGAGTAGCAGGGTCTTAGGGAGCACTAAATATGAATAGTGTTAAAAAGTATAAGTCCTTTTGTAAAGAATAATTTTCTAACTGTGTAAATGATAAAATCTCTCACATTGCAACATCCAAATAATTATTTATCTCTCCCTCTTGCTGTTTTTTTGGCTGTCTCTCCCTTTTGATTTTATTTTTTATTATTATCTTTATCCTAACAGCCATGACATACATTTAATCAGGTCTAACAGCCACACATTATATTTTATCATTCACACTGAGAGTTCAAGTGACCAAGGCTATAAAATCTGAAATGCTCTTCAAATAACCACAGGAAACATTTAATTTCCTCCATAATAGCTTCCATGTTCACACTATGGTGGTATTTTCCTGCTGCTCCACACTGCCAGGTGACAACACCTCTTGCTGTTTAGCAGTAAATTGTAGATATGGGAACCTAAGTATCATTTGGGCACCCTTTATCTGCTTCAGAAAGGAAGGATTAAACAAATAATAGTTTATTCAGTATCCTGTCATTATTTCCCCTTCCAGCCCAGGAAAACTAATAAACTGATTTGCATCTCAGACATTTTTTGTTATGGTAAAGTCATGAATTGATTGTGTTTGACTGAGGGTCAAAGCACATGAAGCTGAAGAAGAATGAGTAAATATAAATTGAAAAATACAACACATCAGCTTCAGAGATCACACTGAATATTAAAATGTCATAACATGCTTAACTTAAATAAGATATATTTTATTTTCATAGAATGGTAGAATCACAGAATCACAGCATGGTTCAGGTTGGGAAGGACCTTAAAGATCACTTAGTTCCAATTCCCCTGTCATGGGAAGGAACACCTTCCAGTAGACCTAGTGCTAGTGGCTCAAAGCTTAGATACTTTCCTAGATACTAATGAAAAAACAGTGTTTTCCTGTAAATAAGTTGAGCTGTTAGAAAACCAGAGAGAAAACAGTTTATAATTGCAGAAACCACAAGTTTTATGTGATTGTCTGGCAAAGTGCTTTGCAGAGATTGAAAACTTTTACTCATAAAAACCCCAACATCTGTTATTCAAAGTAACAGCAAAAAATGTTAACAAAATTACAGGAAATTAAATCAAAGAATGGGGAGAAAAATATATTTTGAGGAGATTTTGGCAAAGGAATTGGAAACATAAACAATAAAAATGTGCAAGGTGTGACTTAGTACCTAGCAAACAATCTATTCAACTTATTTGACTGCTTTACATATGTAGAATGTGGCTTCTGGAAAGCAATTTTGCTATTTTTTTTTCTACTTTTAACACATAAAACCAATGAATTGAACTACTCCAGACAGATTGTACTGACTTCAGTGTTGTTCTACTGGGACTAGACTGCCTTGTAATATTACAGAATGAATGAACCTCCCTGGATCTATAATTGCTCACATCCTTCTCTGTAAATTCCTCTTTGGGGCTTCTGGGTTTAGTTTAACCTTAAAATTGCTTTATCTTTTGTAAAAGTTAGCACGATAGTGAATTTTCTTCTAGACCTTGAAGAAAATGGATTTTTTTTTCATTTTCTGATTATATGTTTAAATGTAAACTTTTGAAATATTTCCCTTTGTTAAAATTCATTCATATTCCTGTACGAGACAGGTAGACATTAAAAAGATAGACATTGCTATCTTTTCAAAAGGGCAACAGTTAAATCTGCTTTTCAAAAAGAAAACTTACTGTATTTAAAATTAACAGCTAATAATTATGGAAACATTTTTCATTTAGGATAGTGTGCTGTACTTCTGTCTCCATAGCACTTCTGTTAGTTAGGAGCCACAGAAATTACTTGTATCACTTGAAGCAGATATTTTCCTCTGGTTTTGGTAGAGAGAAATATAGGGAGAGCACACATGTGAAGACATACTGCACTCTATTGGCAAATTGTACTCTACAGGTGTCAACTAGACCTTTTTTTTAAGCTCCCATATTTTAGTCAAAAAGAGTAAAAATTCAAGTTCCGGGGCTTGGTTGAAGAATTCTGAAAAGGAAATAAATTTCTACAGATATGACTTCTTAAAAGAATGTTTGAAACTATCTCTTTTGCAAAATGTTTTGGTTTGGGATATGTAAAATTCATTTTATGCTTCAGCTTATTTTATTAAATCATATCATGCCTTCATATTTGCAGCATATTTCAATTTGGGCCTGGATTCATGGAAAAAAGCTTTGTAAAAAATTGCAGTTTCAAAAATTTTCTACCAAATTAATGTGCTTAAAATATCTCCAGCAGGAATTTTAGCCCATAAAATAACTGAAGTAACTGAACTGTGTTCTTAGCGGTATCCCTGTCTCTGCCAATCCTAAAAATCCAAGTCCTAAACCACTGGAAGCACAAACTTTGGGGTTTGCTGTGGTAATAGATGTTTTGGCATATCCAATCATAAAGTATGAGTTTTTCTGGAGTTTTTAGGGGTTGCTTAAGAGGAGAGGTTTGATAATGACTATTTTAATTAATTTCTCAATGATGCTAACCTTATCTTTTACAGAAAATTATAGCAATAATGTTGTATATCGTGCTGATAAGGAAAATCTTTTATGTTCTAGAGTGTTTTATTCTAGCTCTAGGATAAAGTCATAAAACAAAGCAGAATTATTCTAGCTTGCCCAAACTGTGAACAAGATGCCCTGTGTTACATGAAAGGTACCCCCAGGGCAACATATAAATTTATTCCAAATCAAAATGCATCAGTTTTACTGAATTTAGAATTAATAGAGAACATCTGTTTTTGCACAGCTGAATGGTAGCACATGCTGGCTCAGCATAATCATAAAGCAAAACCCTGTTAAGACATCTACAGCAAAATCACAAATTGCTTTAAATTTATGCATACAAGTAGTCTCATAGTCTGGACATGGCTAAGTGCTTTACTGTCTCATTTTGATTAATTCATGTAATCCATTACCTTAAGTTTTCTCGTGGAAATTACGAAATTGCAAGTCTGATTTTAAGAAATGCAGAATCTAATGGAGAAAACTGTAAAATCATACAATTCATAAGCATTGGGGATGGCAATTCAACAGCATTGGGGATGCTTAATAATCTCTTCTTATTACTTTTTAGTTATAATTGATTTTAGCAACAGAGATATTCTGGCATAATAAATTCTCAATAATCAAACTTTTTATGGCTAAGAGAAGTTGTGACTTGAAAGTTTCTCTTTCAGAAAATATAGCTTATTTTTTGTACATCTTGGGGAAAAAGATATAATAGTAGTATTTGCAACTACTTCTTGATTTTGAGAGGTTTTCTACTAAATGAATTTCAATCTTTCTCCTTAATAAACCATAATAATAAATTCTCTGTAGGTCTCCGTAGTTTTAAGGATAAGAAGGATAAGGATACTGCTAAGAAAAGGGATATAAAGAAATTTTTTTGTTGGCAGAATGGTTTCCTGGAAATCACTTTATGAGCAAAACCCTCAGCTTTACATGCTCAAGTTCTCAAAAATTTCGGAAGAGTATATTGAAATTTCTTTTCAGGTTTATCTCCTGAGGAGTACAGCATTCACACTGAGATTAGGGACCAGGAGGAGCAGACTGTAACATACTGTACATGCAGAAGGGTCTTATTGGGTAAACCAGAATGTCTTAGAAGAGAAAATAGGAATTTCTCTTTCAGCATGTCCCCTTTCTACTACAGTATAGGTTCAGGACATAATTTCAGTGTATATGAAACACTGAATTGAGAAAAGTTTCTGAGTTTGGGGGTTTTTAGATATGGTTTTCAACTGAAGGTACGCTATTTGAAGTAGCTCTTATCTGGACAAGAAGGGAGATTACTAAACTGGAAACCCCTTTTTTTAAAAGACTCTGCAGACAAGGCGAAGAGCTATGTGCAAAGACATAAAGTAATATGGATAATATTAATAATCACAAAATCACAGAATCATTTTAGGTTGGAAAAGACCTCAAAAATCATGGAGTCCAACCTTTGACCTTGTCAACTAGAGCATGGCACTAAGTGCCAAATAAAGTCACAACCACATGTTCATGACCTTTACTATAAAGGAACACCTTTGCCTGCAGCTCCAGCTGTTGTAGGTCATGTTGCAACTCATCCCTCAAATGCAAGAGGTCAAAAGTTCTGTTTGACTGACCTGAAGCTCCACTCTTATATCTCCACACTTCAAGTTCATTCAGCGGGATGTGCACATCAGCTGATACAATTATTGTGAATTTGAGGAACTCACCTAGAAAAATTCTTGGCCAAGGACATGTACATTTTCCATCTTCTATACTTATATAATAGCAGATAAATCAAATTTCATCAATATGTATTTCATTTATTTGGGTGTAATTAGAAGACGAGAATGACCTGCTTATATATTTTTGTTTAGACCTACAGAGGAATTTTAGTTTAGTATGTAGGCAAAATTAGTGACTACACTTTAGCTGGTGTTCATCCAAACACCTTTTCTCCCTATTAAAGAAGAAAATAATTTGTCTTTTCCTAGAATTTTGACCAATATCAATTTGCTGAGATTTCCTGGTTAAATTTAATTTCTGTCTTAATTTTTTTATAGTATCATATCAGTGTCTTCTGAATGTTTTTATAAATAAATTATTTGTATTGGATTTTTTTAGTTATGTGATATTTTAACTGAGCAGAGCTTCTGTTGTTGTATTTTTCAAGTTTCAGAGAATATAAAATATTTTGGGTTTATTTTCAATGAAGGAATTTCCTTATATTTGGCTTATTTAGGATAACACTTCTTTAGGGTAATGTTTCAGTAATTATATGAGTTTGAATTTCTAGAGGTGCTTTTTCCTTCAGTTGCTTTTCTATATAAGTCAGTTTGCAGATCAAATATGAAATTCTTGAGTTTCTTTGAACTTTTTTTACTGGATACTTTAATATCTGTTGGATTTTATAATCCATGCAAGCACAATATTTGTTCATAGCAGCTTCCTCTTTTTCTTTTCTTACACATCACATATGAAATGAACTGATTCTTAACCAATTCTAAGTGTTGCCTATTTGTCGTGAACGGCGGAAGAAATTGTCTCACACAATATGCGTGAACAGCAAATCCCAAAGTTTATTGAAACCCCACACATATTTATATTGGTGTTAATGAAGCTTATACATATTGCAAAAGCTGAGCTCATTATTGGTTAAAGCACACTTAGATCAACCACACCTACTTCTATGCTCTAATGATTATTTTGTTTCTATGTTTACATTCTTATAGCTACTCTACCTAGGCTATCTTCATTTTCTGGCAAGCGATTTTCTCCCCCATCTTCCTGTTTCAGTGAAGGTCACCATGACCCTTGTCACTGATTGGACACTGGTTGCTTAATCCCCAGCTTGTTTCCCCTATTCTTATCCAACGGTATCACATCGAAGTGGCCTTTCTCAGCTAGCCAGTTATCCAAAAAGCTCTCCACACCTATTGACAGACTGACAGTCTATTTAAAACCTATTTAAAATTAAATTAATACAACCTGTATTGTGAAGTTCACTATTGCTTTGTATTATTAATTTCAGTTAACTAAATCTCACTCACCAAGATCACCAGAAATATTTCAACCTTAAATTTAAAAATACAATAATGACATAAGAAAAGTCAAAAAAATATCAAAGTGTGATAGCATGATGTAAGCTATTTCATCAGATGAAATTATTGGGAAAATTTGTATTTCAAATATTTTAAAACCAATATCCAACTCTTTTGGTTGTTCAGAGTTACATGAAGTAACATGATGATTATGTCAGTGCTAAGGTATTGAAAACAAGAAAACAAACAAAAAATCAAGCCAAGAAACATGTGAACAAGTAATTTTCTTGCTTCTTCTAGAAGTCCCCCTGTAGGCTAAATGATCTGTGGCTCCATTATTCAGCAGGAATGTGGATCTGAATCTGGATCTGGATTAGTTTGTGGTAGACCCACCACTGATGTAACATCTTTCTGAAACATCAGTGTTTATGGATATATTAGTGTTCCAATTCTGTAATGTCTTTCCTGGTCTGAATTCTAGCTCCTTTAGAATGCCAGAGTCACAGAACATCAACAAGGCTTTTCTTCTTAAAATGCCTAGACAGATTATAATTCCAGAGCCTTAGCTGTAAGATAGTCCTACTACTTCTACTGATGAGAAAATCCATATTTTCCCATGTTTTACATTAATGAAAGTCAGTGGGTGTTCCAGGGTGCACAGAAACAGTTGAAATAATTAGGAAGCAATTTCCACATGATTCTCCTCCTCTCCATGGAGCTTTCAACAGAATTTCCTTAAAGCGTGCATTTGGAAAAAAAGAACATTGGTCTGTTAGGATTGTAAAAATTGCTAGCTTTCACAAAATTCTGGGAATCACAATATTTTCCATTTAGAGTTGATTTAGATAACATATCAGTCATAGTGAGTGTTTTCTTTTCCATCTTCATTTTCCCCTACGCATGTAATTTCCACAAAACTATAATGCACTGAAAAGCTTACTTACAAAATAGACAAGAGTAGTTTGAAAAGTGTTGCCACTTCCCTATATTTTTATCTTTCTCAAAGCTGTGGATTGTCTTAGAAGGAAATATGAGCCATTTCCATGACCAAACAGTTTTATAGATGCTTTTGGACATGAAGAGAATAGGCAATTGTCCCAGGTTCCCTTTCAGTTTGACTCAAGGCTGTGTGAGGTAAAATGTAACCAAATATGCAAGTAGAGAGGAGAGAAGGTCTTCTACCTTACCTCCCTCTTAAATCTCCACAACTGTATTGTAAACTCTGGTCATTGTGTTCCATTTAGTTTAAATGGATATGGAAAATAAAAGCTTTTTTAAAAATAGCAAAATAGTAGAAGTTAAGGAACAGCAAGGAATAGCTCTTTTATTGTCAGGAAAACAGACTCAGTACAAGAACTTTGTGTCCTACTGTCATTGTCCTTGCCCTTGTAGAACTTGGGTATTTGTTTATTTTTTTAGTTCTGATCTTGAATGGCTTTTCCTTCACACCACAAAACAATGATGTGGTAAAAAGTACTTGTATGAATTCTTTGCTGACATAGTAATAGGCTTTGCTTGCATTTATGACCTCAAGAAGTGACTGTCCCACAAATGTCCCTGAATTGGTAACAGCTTTTTTTTTCTCTTTTCCCATTGTAATATTTTTATTGGCTGTTTATTTAAGTACTTTTCTGAATACACATGTATCTTTAGAGTGCTTGCTTTCACTGCTTTCAAGTGCTCTGCTGTTTATTGGCCTGAGTTTCTTCAGTAACATAATGAAGATAACCTTGAGTTTTTGTTTTTTTCCCCAAGTGTCTCATATTTTACCTCACTGAGTGCTGCAGAAGCCAAGGACTACTGTGTTTTACCTTAGAAGTGAATCTAGAGTACAATGGAATTTCAGCAACTTATATGAAATGGCTCACATACTGACCATGCTCATGCTACCAAGTTATGCTCAGACCTAATTTGTAACACCTGAAAATCATGAGGGTCATCGCCGTTTCCTAAAGTTTGAAAAAATAGTGCAGAATACCTGATACTTGCAAAAGAAATGCAGACAAGAAAAAGAGCAAGAGAGAAAGCTCTGGATCCTAATTACCCACACTATTTAACTCTTGTCTCCTCAGCTCTGCCTTTGAACTGCAACAAATACTACAATTACCACAAGGTCTAAAAGCTTTGAGCAGCATAAGAACCAATGGGTGCCATTTGGTCTTCACCTTTTACTTAGCAGAGCAGAGACTATCTTTTGTAATATTTTTATTGTTTATATTGTCATCAGGCTTGCATTCTTGCTTTGCAGTCTTTTTAGACAATGCATGAACGAAGAAAAAAGATTAATCTAAAAACTGACTGGGAATACAACTATTTTATACAAAGCATGAGTAAAGTTGTGTGAGACAGCATTCCACTCACAGCTTGTGCTTCAGTCTTGATTTGGAAAGGCCCTCAGGTACATGCTTAACTTGAATCCCTCTGAAGTCAATATATTTACATGTGCATGGTGTCTGTGGTTGTTGTTTCAGAAAGTGGTTTTTTTCAGTGCATCTGCAGGATGTATGCTAGAGAAAAAGAGGGGAGTATCTACAGAAACATAACCAGCCACCTCTGTCTCAGCCCAACAGCAGCACAGCACAGAATGCATTTGGGGATGGCACATGAGGGATTATTGCTTTGAGATGCAATTGCCCTGTTCTTTCCCAGAGACTGGTGTGTGTGCATGAGCAGCATCTCCCAGGAGCAGTTCAAGCTGTGGCAAAATTGTCTCCCTGTTCCTGCTCTCCAGAGCTTAGTGCCATGTAAGGAGAGGGGTGCAACAGCCCTGCTCCTTTCTCGCTGCACTTCAAGGAGCTCTGTCAGGCATGCCATCCTGCAGCCTCTTACCTCCTATGTAAGTCCCTGTGTCAAAATCTAGAGGTTTTTCCTAAAGTGTTTTAGTTTAGAGGTGATCTAATCAGATCATATCCAATGTTTAAACCACCTTAAACCTATTCAAGCCAGATACCTGAGTTTTACCATGCCTCTCCACATGCCTGGTGCTTGCCTCAGACATGTTAGTGTGAGTAAACAGTGAAGGCAGCAGAGCTTCCTGTGGCTTTGTCTTCCTCCATGATGTACAAACTGCTCTTATTAACAACAGGAGGAAATTACATCTGGTGAATCTCTCTTAATGGCATTAATTGAGGGGTTAATTTGGTATGGTAATTTTCATTGGGTACCTGTTGAAATCTGCACAGAAGGAAGTCCTGTTTTTTAGCACTGCTTTGAATGTCTTTGCTGAAAAATTAAGGTAAAGTCTTTCCTTTGCACCCTTATTTGTTTTTCTTTCAGAAGGAGAAGGGTCAATTATTGTGATCCATAGAGGTTACTGCTCTAGAAAGCTAAGAAAGAACATTTCATCTGAGAAAACAAATACACTTGGAGAAACAACAGTGAAATTTGATAACCTTTTAATGTATTTATCAAAGGGCCTGCAGTTCCATTTCAAGGCAGGTGAAGGAATACTTACTGAACCCAGAAAATGAATCTACCTCCACAGAACTAAGATAACTAAAAAGGAAGAAAGAAGCAGGCACAAAACCGTTAGCACCTGCCAACTCTTATTAAGAGATTAGAATGCTTAAAAAGACAGTGAGCAGCTCAATATTTTCTTTTAAGTTTCTCTTGCCTGACTTCTCATGCATGCTGCTGTGCACTGCAGTGAAACAAACAGGTCATATTTCACCTCCTCAGAGCTTCAAAAGCACTTTGTAGCTTAACAGCAAGTAACTTCTCTACAGACTTTGTAAGATATTTTTACAAAATGTATATTTTTAAGAAATGTATCTGTGCCCAAGTGATTGACTCTTAGGAAACAGAGTGAGGCTAAGCATTGGCAAGAAACTTAGTTCCCAATGTGAACCTAGAGTTACTTTACACATGAATGCTGAGTGATTTAGGAATTGTTCTGAGATACACTGAAATATCCTACAATTTTAACAAGTTTCCTCTTTAATCAGTGGAAAACACAGTTTACAAATAGGCTTCTTGTGAAACGGTGATGAAAGCAGCACTGCTAGTCATGCAGATCAGAGAGCATAAATCCCAGTGAAGCTGACAGGAATACAGACAAATGTTTTAAAATGGGAAGAGCTATTTCTGGCAGAAATGGGGGGCCTGCTCCCCCTGTGAAATGCTAAAACTTGCAGGGGAAAAGGCCTGCAGCTACCATAGTGTGAACCACATGCCTCCTGAGAAGGGACAGTCAGGTGACCCATTGCATTTGTTGCTTCACCACCCTTTAGTTTAACCAGGAATTAGACCAAACAAAGGCTGAGTGAAAACTGTTCAGTTGCAGAAAGAAGGGAATTGCTGCACTGAGCTGCCTGTAGAGATGTAGTCTATCCCTGGCTGGGAGTAGGAAAAGGGCAGGGTTAAGGGGAGCAGTGCAACCAAATAACAGAGAAGTGGGGTCTTCACTGCTCTCATAACAACCATGGCTGGGGCAGCAGCAGGCAAAAAAAAAAAAAAAAACAAACAAACAAAAAAAAACCCCACAAAAACCCAAAACAAAACAAACAAAATTTAAAAATAATAATAATAATAAAAGAACTACTGACCTCTGCCTTTGTAAGACACCACTTGGAGTACTGCATCCAAGTCTAGGGTGCCTCAGCATAAGAAATGTACTTGTTAGAGGGGGGCAGAGAAGCCACAAAGATAAACAGAGGGATGAAGTGCCTCTCCCACAAAGACAGGCTGAGATACCTGGGACTGGTCAGTCTGGACACGAGAAGACTCTGGGGAGATCTCATTGCGATTTTCATCACCTTAAGGGGATTATAAAAAGGAGAGAAAGGGAATTTTTATAGGGGAAGAGAGTGACAGGGCAAGGGAAAAAGGTTTTAAACTGAAGGAGGGCAGGTTTTGATTAGACAATGGGAAAAAATCCTGTAATGAGAGGATGGTGAGGCACTGGAACAGGTTGCCCAGAGAAGCTGTAGATGCCCCATCCCTGGAAGGCCAGGTTGGATGGAGCCCTGAGCAACCTGATCTAGTGAGTGGCATCTCTGCCTGTGGTGGGGGGTTGGAACTAGAGGGTGTTTAAGGTCCCTTGCAACCCTAACCATTCTATGGTTCTATGAACTGAGGTGACTAGTGTTATCCTTGAACAGGTCTTCACTTACCAACATTGTTACAGTGTTTAAGTTCTCCTTTTTAGCTCTGAGACTACATTACTTGTTTGGTTTTTCTTGAAAATGCAGATAATAGATACAGAATCTGTTAGACACTGACTGACCAGAGATCAGACCCAGATATAAAATGCATTTGTGCAGAAAATGTCACTGGAAGAAAAGAAAAAGACCTTTGTGCAAACAGAACTCTGCAGAAAAATATTGATATTAAAAAGATTACATTTTATGAAGCATCTTAGCAATACTGGGAGTTGAAATGAATTCATTGTGCTTGAATGAAGAAGCCAAAGTGAAAACAGTTTTGGTATGCACAGCATTTTAACTTCAGTTGTTTTCCCCAGTTCCTGTTCTATACTTTGAAGCTGTACCACAAAAGAAGGCTTAATTCTCAACTTTTTCACTGATCCAGCATGGCTGAGATAACCAAAGTACAGATCATGTTAGAAGAAAAAGTGAACCTAACCTTCCTCAGAATGGAGACAGCACATGGGACAAAACAAAATATTTTATAACTTCATTAAGTCTCCTGGATGCATTTTACACACATGTCCCTTTGTGTAAAGATCAGAATCTTTATATTCTGATTTTTAAAAAATATATCGCATAATGGTACTGCATATTCATTACAGGAATGCATCTCTACAGACCCTTCAGTTCAGGCCTATTCAATGACAAAACATCAATCAGCAGCTGGATATGTGTTGCAATCCCATAGTTGCATGATAGCCTAAACACTGTGAAGTCCTCAAATACAAACAATGCTATATTTATTTCATAGGATGTGTCATTTTTTTATTATTAAAGCAAACCCATATTTTACAGCAAGAATAATTTACAGTTAAGTTTTAATTTAACAGACATTATTGATCTAAGCTCCAAAAGAATCTAGTGGCTTTTTTTTCTAAATTTGCTTTCAATCACCTTGTGTTCAATTTAATTAATTACATTGTGTGCCCTCAGCAGTTTTGTGTTTAATTAGAATACAGCAGAGAAAGAATTTATTTTAAAATCTTGTGTTATCTCATATATGCTTATTTATGGAAAAGCTTTTGTAAGTGGATGTAGAGCAGTTCAGCCACTGTGAATGAAGTAGAAATAGGACAATTTGTGTATATATTCATTATTTTCATGCATTAACATTAGCCTCTCAAATTCACATTTATTGACCTTTTACTCTCTACTACTGCTTGTATATTTGTCAAACACTTTTCATGTCTTCTTGTTGATGGTGAGAGTTAACCAGTGTTGACAATGCCTTTGAAAACTTGAATTTAAAAGTATAAAGTATCTACATGGAGCTGCACAATACTGGAAATTATTAACATTAAACAGTTATAATTAATTTCCATGATGGAATTATGTTTTAAAGTTGTTACTTGATCCATGATTATTTGTAACAAACCCTTTGTCCTGACTTGTCTTTTACCAATGCTGGTTTCTCTGCTCTTTGGAAACTTTCCCTACTTGCAAATTTTTTTCTCATCTTTTTTACAGGATAGAGGAACAACTTTTGGAACAGCTACATAAATCTAAAAAACCTTGTGGCAGCTGCCATATTTGACAATTTTTATCAGAACCCATAAAATATAGTGTTTCCTTTGAAATTTGCAATTGCACTGGTTTAAGAATAATCAAGTCATTTGACTATAGAAAAAAACTCCTATTTTCTTAAAAATGGTCTATTTGTAAGTTGTAGAAGAGCTTAGGGAATGTTTGAATTTGCTGTCCATCATCTTGAACTTTTTGGATAGTAACTTTACATGTAACCTTACAGACCTCTTCTATCACTACATAAGGAAGCACTCTTTTTTTTTTTCTAATTTTCTGAAAAAAGTAAAGAAAACCGATGGATCAGGCTAAAAAGGTACTTTCTCTGAACATGACTGCTAACTATATAAAGTAAAGAATAAAAGTCAAGTGATAGTCTCTAAAGTTTAGAGGTTATAATAGCAATCCAATGATATCTAAATGGAAGTCATTAAGAAGGCAAATACAAGCTCTTTACAATAAAAAAGTAACAGACATAACTTAAAACAAAAGAGTTTCCAAAATATAATCAGAAAATACTTTTTACAAATGAGGAAAATCAGGAGTGGAACAGGGAGCCTCTGCAGGCTCCATCTTTGGTGAAGAGGTTCAAGAAAAATCGCTGAGTAACTTACTCTCACCTCACAAGTGGCTGTGCTTTGAGAAGGGGGGCACTCTAGAAATCTCCTGAGGCTCTTTTCCACCTGGATTATTCAATGAATCTATTTCATGATTCTCCAGACCTGCTTCAAAACCACCATATCATATAGCCTTTAGTGACCATTTTTGTAATGAGAGCAACTCTTCATTCAGTGCATGTCTAATCACTCACAAATGTTGTTGAAATCAGACCCTCAGTTTGATTCTCCATTTTGTAGAAGTGAATTTTCAACATACTGTTTTATAAGAGTACATGATAATTAATCTAGCTTTGTGATTTTCTCAGTCTCAAATGTTTGGAATAGGTAATGTTAAAACATGACTTTGCATATGTTTAAAAAGACAACACTCCGTGATACACTGTCTTTTGTTAGACAAAAGAAATACAAATCATTCAGTCAATCAGTCAGTCAGTCAATCGATCATGTAAGCCAGTGATTTGTTCTGTGGTTCAGTAAACAAAGGATTTAAGTAATAATGTCTGTAGAACTTTTGAGATCTGTAAAACAATTTGGAATGAACATAAAATTGATGAATACAGGTCAAGCAACTAATATAAATCAATCACAGGTACTAGAGTGTATAAAAAGAAAAATATTGCTTTTGGTTTTTTCACCAACATTTCCTAGCAATTTTTCTGAAGTGATGAATTCTGATCTCTCCTTTCTTGTGTCTTTTGCTTATGGGCTATTTCCACATAAATAAGACCAGTGTGAATGAATCAGTTTCCCAATAAAATAATAAGAGATGTTCATTATTGCATTGAAATTAGTCCTTGTCTTTCCCTGTCCTTCAGAAAAAAAAAGATAATCAACTGTCTTCATTATAAAATTTGTCAGCATGATAGAGCTAATATTAATGCATTTTAAATTGAAAATAAATAACAGGGCTGACATTTATCTACAATGCTAGAATGTGACAGGATACTGTATGTGGTGATGTGTGTCATTGGCTGATGCAGAGTGAACACATTATCCCCACTGCTCTCTCTGTGCATAAATCAGTGTAATTATTTAATCTTTAATTTTAAACAACTTCCACTTTGGTCTAGCTACCACGTTTCTTTTTTACAGGAGCAAGATAGACACTGGAATTTTTTTGCATCTCACAAGGAGGACTTCCTGATGGGAGAAATTATATAGCAAATTTTGACATGAAACTACTTTGCACAGTTTGTTGCAAAGTCCTTGGCATGTCTTTTAACTGGTCATGTTCAATTCAAAAGCAGAATTGTCTGCCAAAAGAGTTTTTCCTAATTTTGTGACTACAGCACTTTTTGGAATGAGAGTTTAACAATATTATTTTTAGTGGCCAAATTCTAACATATTTTTGAGCTACTTAGAAGAGGGTAAATTTACAGACAAAGAGTATCTAAATCCATAGAACACAAAGTCTACTTGTTTGCCTGGATGCATATCCTTTAATGGTACAATCGTATTTTAAAAATCAAAAGCAGAATTAATTTCACAATGGGTAATTTTCTCTATAATAATGTTCTTTTCTAGGGAAAATGCCACATTTCCCAAATACAGACATCTCATTGCATTCTGTGATTCACTTGTGCCATGATCTGTGGATGTAAGGCAAGACTACCCAGTAAAATAAGTGCTAATAAACTTTCTTTGCTATTTGGATTTATTTCATATCCTTAGAATTAATAGCAGTTTATCAATAGAATATGAATAAATATATCCCCTAATATAAGAGTTTATTGCAGGGGAGGATAATCTGTTTAAATCTCTGCATCCCTAGGGTAGCTAGGCTCTTTCAACAGGTGAATCATATTTGGGGCCAATGTGTCTCCATTGATTACGCAGAAACCAAAGAAAAAGATGACCCTGGTACCTGAGGTGCCCAGTTATTAATGATTCATTAACAATTTAACTGGTATAATCTCCACCTCTGCTTTACAAGTACAGCCTTGCTTGAGCTAAGAATGAAACTTCCTTTTAGAGGAATGAGGGGCATCATGGGGCATGAATTCCACCTGCATTTCCCTTTCTAACAGTTAAACCACAGCCTAAGATAGTGCTGTTTGGTGCTTTTAGGTGTTTGAGAGAGATGCAATTTTACTAAGTATATCAACTACACAAAAATAACCCTAAACCCATATTTGAAAAATCAGATCCAAAATAAGAGTAAAGAGTAGAGACTTAAATAACTACATTTTATAATATCGTACCCAAAAACAAAGGCTATTTTGTAGTTCTTTATTTCTGGTCAGAGTATTGTAGACAACAGAAGTGAAGCGACATCAAACTGAGTAGAATGGAGATAGCAAAATATATCTCTACATTTTGAAGTTATACCTGCAAGGAATTGAATGAATTTAAAGAGACACAGGCCATCACGTATGGTGCTGCACTTTTTAAGACTCCTTAGCCCCTTCTTTCTCCTTTTCTCTTGTACCACTCTGCCTAATTGTGTTAACAGAATATGCATTTTAAAGAGATATTAAAAATTAACTCCTGCCTTGACAATTGCATTTTGAATTAAGCTCTTCAAAGACTCTTCACAAACAGGACTGGGAAATCCTACTTATTGTTCAATATGCAATAGCTCATACAAACTCCTGGTGCTAGAGATTGTTTTGCTGACATTGAAAGTAAGATCCAGAACACTGGTGGGTCCAGAACACTTAGCAAGTGCTCTTCGTTCTGAAGTGAATCCTGGGATTCTGTATGTACACCTAGACAGCTTATCTGATTGTACTGGTGACAGACTTCAGAATTTTCCAACGTGTATTTCCTATCACACTGAGTGGTTAAGTGTTCCATTATTCACACCAGAAAGAAGGTCATATGGAAGGATATAGAGAGTCTTTGTCTTTGACTGATCCTCTGGCCAGGTCCTATGGCTCACCTCTCTCTTGCAGGGTTGGAGTCTCCCACAAACACATGTGCCAGGGGCAGTTTAGATTGGATATTACAAAAAATGTCTTCCTTGAAAGGGTACTCATGCACTGGAGCAGACCCTCTGTCTGGAAACTGGACATCTTCAAAAACTTGTAGATATGGTGTTTAGAGACATGCTTTGATGGTGGACTTTGATGCTCTGACTTGAGTTGATGATCTGATTTGATGACCTTGGAGGTCTTCCCTTATTCTTAATTATTCTATGAATCAGTTCTACATGCTGCTTTGAACCATTACTCTTTCCCTCCGTGATGCTCATGTTCTGAGCTTTTCCTCTCCCTAAAACTCAGAGCAATATTCTGGCCTCTTGCTGTCCTTTGATATCCTAACCCACAATTTCCCACAAACAGGATTTTCATGAAGGCTGATTAATGCAGACTCTTTCCTTAAATATTTTTCCTGTTATTGCTGGTCCACAGAGCATAAAGATGCAACATGGGACAAATTAGCTCTATAAGAAAATAGTGTCTAAATGCCTTTAATCCTCAAAATCAGGAGTGGCTGTTAAGAGTGAAGTTCCTGTTCTGGTAACCTTCAAGAAAATGGTTTACTGAGAAATCCCAGTAAGTTAGATTGTCACTATTCTCCAAAATGAGGCTGTCTCACAACTCTTCAAAATCAACTCCAATTACAACACAATATAGTATCCCAAATTGCTGACTCTTTATTTGAGACTAACAGTTCTGGAAACAATGAATTTTTTTATTACAATGTTGAGACTACAACAGTACAAACCAAACAGGTTTTATCTACTTTGACAAACTTCTGGGAATTCAGCATGTCCTGGTCTTCTGACTTTGTGACCATTTTTCTTGTATCATTTTAACTATATAAGGGCTGCAGGAATCATCAATTCTGTTACACTCAATGGGATTTTTGGTGTTTTAACACTTATAAAACCAGATGACAGTAAACAGATTTTTTTTAAAAACTTTAAAAATTTAAAATTTACATTAAAATTTAAAAAATCAAAAGGTAACTTCAAAAAAATATTTTAGCTCTAGACTTGTCAGTAGTCTGCTTCCTTGTTGGATTTTGTCCACTGCAGTTAATTTAAGTAGCGTAACTGGGCTCTGATTCCGACCAGGAATTGTGGCTCCTACACAAGTCTGTGAACAAATAGTAATTAAATATGACTGCATTTAGTGCTAGTGAACAAGGAATAGAACCGAAAGCAAAATATGAAGTAAAAAAAAAATATATCAGCTAGCACAGCATGGTTGGGAACTAATTTAGTATAGATAAGTCACTAAGAAGGAAAAAAGTAGACAGGGGAGATTTGCTAAGTTTCCAAGCAGCTTGTTAGTATTCATGAGAGTGAATCTTTAGTAATTATCATGACACACAGATAGTTCATAGCCTAGATGAAGGATTCTGTGTGTCAATCAGTGAAAATGTAATCATCCAAAAAAGGAGATGTCTGAGGCTGGTTTCTGAGATTAACTAACTTTGAAGGAATTTGGAACTTTTGAATTTTTAGAACTTTAATGGCAAAGGAGCATAGGAGCTTAATGTATTATTTTCTCCTTCTACTGAAGAGGACAACTTTGCCTCTCCACTCAGCAGTTGTCAGGCCATGTCTGAAATACTGGGTTTGATTTTTTTTTTTCCTATTATACAAAAAAGTTTGGATAGGCTAGAGAAAGTCCAGAGAAGGGCACAAAAATTATCAATGGGGAACCTTCCATAGGAGAAAAGGCTGAAAGCCTTGAGATGAAAAGGTTTAATGGAGACCTCATTACTATGTTCCAGTATTTAAAGTGTTACACTTGTTAAAGAAGATGGAGACTTCCTGTCATGGTTTAAGCCCAGCTGGAAATAAGGTACCATGAAGCTGCTCACTCAACCCCCTTCCCTGACCCTCACACTAGTGGAATGGGGAGGAGAACCAAAATAAAACTTTTAGTTTGAGATAAGAACAGCTAAGAAATTAAAAATAAAGTAAAATATACTGGTAATGGTAAATTATAGCAATAATAATCATAAATAGGAAAAAAATAGTTTGGTGCACAATGCAACCACCACCGCAACCACCACCCGATCAGACCCCCCTTCCAAACCCAGATCAGCCCCCACTTCAGGGTACCTTCTCCCATTTTATGTTCCAGTCATGATGTTCTGCAGTGTAGAACATCCCTTTGGGTCGCCTGTCTTGGCTGTGCTTCCTCCCAGTTTCTTTTGCACACCTCCTCACTGGCAGAGCATGACTTAGGATAAAAACAACTTAGCAAGAGACCAAAGCATCAATCAGTGTGTTGTCAACACTATCCCCATTCAAAATCCAAAACATAGCACTGTAACAGTTACTGAGAAGAAATTAGCTCTACCCTAGCTAAAATCAGGACATTTCCTTTTTTACAAGGAGTCACTTGGGAAAGACATGGGTAATGAATAAAAGTTACTTCTGGGGTGATTCCAGTTAAAAACAGAGGGAAAATTTTTCACAAGAAAAATCAGGCTTGGAATAATCTCACCAGGGAAGTGGGGAACACTTAAGATTCATCTGTTCAGGGTGCTGGGCCATGTTGCAATTTTGGTGCTAAGAAAGGCTGGACCAGCTGATTATTATCTATTAACATTTTAAGATAATTCCAGGTCTGCCATTGTGCAGATTAACACAATGTATTAGCAAGGGTGAGATTCCTGGGATGAAGAAAAGCAGCTGAAAAAATGTATTTGGTTCTGTGTTCTTATCCCATTTCATATTCCACAAAATACCATTATGTCTACAGCACAGGATGACAGACTATGCTGTCAGTGCTGAGTTCCCAAGATGTCTTTGATCTTCATAAACACAGAATCTGAATTTCAAAAAAAAATAATAAAACCTGTCAATATGAGGAGAAATATAGCTTAACCAAAAGGAAAATTAGCTAGGTCACAGTCTAACAGAGAAAAATCTGCAATTATTGTGTTGAATGCATTTAGGAAAGAGGTATTTTGGAGTAGTCAAAGGAAAGCTACCAGACATAGTGGGTTTTGATTAAAAAACAAAAATAATAAAAAAATGACAGGGAAACCTTAAAAATAGCTATGTTATCAAAAGTTTTAAAGTGTCTAAATTCCAAACAAACTTAAAGTTCAAAAATAACTTCTGGCCTAATTTTAAATAAAGATCTGTTAATATTTAAATAAATATTAAGTAGTGTTTGTTGCTGTTAAACCATTTGGATTACATTTTCTATGTTTTTCTGCTTTTTTTTTTCTCAGTCACTTCTGGGCAATGTCACACAGGAGCTATGATGTGTGCTTCTGATGTTCCAGCTGGCCAGAAGCCATCTAAATGTGCAGGTTTGAGCTGCACAGTAACTTTAAGTCTATGAGTTACCAGCACTGAACAAAAAGACATAAGACTTCCTTACTACTCATTCCCAATTATTCTCTTCTCCTATGCTTGCATTTCACAAGGCTGAATCACAGGTCTAATTCAGCTGAGAATGAAGTCAGTAAAAAAGAGCCAGTTTTGAAAGGACTTGTGTTATAAAAAAGTTACACTTATTTCCTTTTTAATTTATCTTTCAGGATTTTTTTTTCTTATATTAAGCATTTAAGTTCTCTTTTTGGTATATTAGACACATATCTTTTAACCTTATTTTATTAAAGTGGGCAAATTAGACCAAGCATTTCCAATGACTGATTATGTAGGTTTCCCATTGGCTTTGACAGCAAATATGAGTGTTCAGTCAACAAAGAGTAGAAGCTTACAAAGCCTTCTGAACCTCTAATTGTGCTTTGGACACACATCAATAAAGCCAACACATGATTTATTCACAGTTGTCTCCCACTGAAATTTGGAGTAATTTCCTAGATGACAGCAGTCCACAGGACAACAGTCACTCACAGGGCTTTATCGATTAGCCATCCCATCCACAATCTTATTCCCATGGTAGTCAACAGTAGCCTGTGCAGAGGAAGAAGCCAGAAATTTCAGAATAAGGCATTGTAAGGCATCCAAGCCACCTTTTGTGCATCTGCATTTTAAATATCCAATGCTGTAACTCTTCAGAAGTCAGTAAGTGCCTTTACATATGCAGAGAAAAGCCTAAAAGTTCTTCAAAAAGAGACCAAGTACACCTCTGCAAAGTATCTAAGGTGAACAGAGTTTTACACTTTGAAGGTCTCCAAAAATATTTTTCTTTAGAAAGTATATTCTGGCCTTACCTTGGAAAGATCATTTTCTGAATCTTGTTCTCAAGAAAATATTACTGTCTGACTGCCGATCTCACACATTACATGAAAAAATATTTCCATCTATTATTTCAAAAGTTATATTTTTCAATTTCATTACTCCTTTGACCCCCACTTCTGGAACATAAAACAACAGGCTCAGAAAATTGTCCCTCCTCTCTACAACACTTATAGATATTATTCTGTCACCATTTTTTTTCTGAAATTTCATAACTTAATCTTTCAGTCTTTCTTCAGAGGTCCCAATGAGAGAAATACTGTCATTTGTAATTCTCTGCCTCCCTTTTGATGTGGGGTTATCTGTTTCTGGGTGGAGTATTTCTGGTAGGCCCGTGGCACTGGCTGTGCAGGAGATTTTTTTTATCTCATTTCTCATGTGTCATAAATCCACTTGTCCTTTCCACCTGCAACTGCACAGAGCTCACTGAAGAGCAAGACACAGATCATATTCCAGGATTGACACATTAAACATAAAATCCCTTATGGTATACAAGTAGATACAATTTTCTTCACAAAATTTCTTTTCTTTCAATTCTTCAACAGTGAACTTCAGCAAGTTTTCAGTTCAGCTGAAGTTTAATTTCTTTTTTTTGAAATTCATTGACTTTTTCTTTCAGTACACTTGTTTTCTTCTTGTTTAGCTTTCTTTCTAATGCATTAATGCATTAATAAGCAAAACATTGAATATATATGAAAGTCTGAAACATCCTACTTTTAACCTTTTGTAGTGATGAAAACTGATTTTTCCCTTTTGTTTTCCACTACTTATTTTTTGTACAGGACTGTGTAATATCCTCAAAAAATAATAATTTCATTTGTTTATTGCCTTTCTTTAGGGACCTGGTAAATAGGTTTTTGAAAGACTAAATAAATTGTCATTAGGGTTGCATTTTTATTTATATACTTTGGAAGGGTTTGAATTCATTAGAGAGAGAAATTACCTTTGTAGAGATGAGGTTATTTACCATTTCTCACATCACCATCTACATTTAATTTTATTATTCCACTTTTAAATATTAAGCAAACTATTTGCTTCCAGAAATGTCTGTGGCTTACTTGTCAGAGAGTTTCTGAATGACAGGGAATCATTCTGAAGTACCAAGTAAAATATTTTCTACTGTCAACTCTTCTACTCTAGGAATTTTTTAAATGGCAGACTGCAAAATTTCTGGTAGCATGTCTGATGTTTTACTCTCAGGCTCTTTGGTAGTCTTCCAACAATATCTTCTATTTGCTGAACAAGCTGTAGCAATGACAAATAAAAGTAAATTTGAAGGGCAAAATATTTTCCTTGATGCTACTGACCTATGCAAATTGTTGGATGTGTCAGCAAATAGTTACATTCAGACTTGACCCAATGTACCACAAGAAATCATCTAAGAAAAACTGCATTGGAGTAAATATTTGAAAATTAGAGAGAAAACAACACTTGTTCAGAGAGAAAAAGTTCCCATTACAACAGCTTGCATAAATACCTGTTTTGTATAGTTCAGGCAAGCCCCTACAAAAAGAGGGGAAATATGTTCCTGTAAGGGCAAAGTCAAATACATATAATGCCATTGAAACAGTGTGGCAGTGATGTAATATATTCATTACAAGCTCATCCTATTTCATTTGTGTGTAACTTTTCTACAGTATCTTTGTGGAATACACAGTGTCTTTTGTGTATTATTATTGCATACCAATCAGTGAAGGAATACAAATGAATTATGAAAAACACTGAGCCCCAAATCCTCTTATTCTCTCTAAGATGGCACCACATTTAACAGAGAGTCTCTAAAGGCTGTAAATAAATTGATACTGATATCTAATTTACAATAAGAATATAGTATTTTCAGAATAATGTCAAAAATTGAGATAGCATCATATAATCCAAGAGGATCAAATAGAAAAAAAATTGTAGTAAAGGCTGCATATTATGATACTGGGTTTTATTCAGTTTCCCATGAAAGTTCTTCATCAAGTAGTGAAAGGATTTTGATATTTCAGATAAAAACATATATTTGGATTTAATACTATTAAAGATGACAGAAATTGGGCAGAGGAAAAACAAGGAATATTTCTCTTCATGGAGAAAGCTGCTAGTACAGCCATTCACAGAGCAGTATCACACTCATCATGCAATTAGATAAGATGAGAGGGTTTTGCTAGCTGAAAACAGTACCTAATGTGACCTATCTTGAAATTTCCAATTTTCAGTCTAGCATAAAAAAACCTTTTCTCTTCCTGGAAGAGGCATGAAAACTGATCCCAATATCAGGCACTTTGAAGACAAGAAGTGCCATATGCATTGCATATACTATTAAAATCAGCTATTTCTTCTGCAGAACTGTATAATGGTGCTGAAACCTGACCCTCTCCTCTCAGGCTGGAATCACTGAGATATTCCTGGATCTTCTCTGGAAACTCTGAAGGCACAACAAAGTTTGAAGGAAATATTCTTTCCTTCCAAAAACTTTCAGGCACTAAAACATGAGGACAGGTTAGACTACTGCTAACACAGAAAATGATTGGGAAAAATAAACAACCATTTGCATTTTGGAAATGCAGGATAAGAAAGGAGAAAAACAAGAAAAAAAAAAGGAAGATAAAAGAATTGTAGCATTCATATCGTCTTAACAACTGAGTGAAGCAAGTATACTCCACTTAGACAAAAGGGAAGATTTTATCAATTGGAAAGGCTAGTGATATCACTTGTTTCAGAGACACTAAATGTGGGTTTATTTGTCTGCTTGCTTAACAGCTTTGAGTTCTGCACCCATGATTAACTTGTGGTCTCACTCTTGAGCATGCAGTGAAAAACTGTGTACTCCATGAGCTCTCAAAGACTACAGACTATGGCTAGCAGTACCGGTTGACTACATACCAATCCCATTAACAGAAAGTTATTGAGACTTTTTTTTTACTACCAAGTCTCAAATATCATGCTCTGAATCTAAACTTTTCTCAAAGTGATATCTATCTCACTTTTTCCTAGAGAAAACCTGATGGAGCCCCTCTTCCACTGTGTATAAGGCATGACCACTGGTCTGGCACTCAGAATTACGTAGAAGTCACAGATCTTGCCTGTCTTCAATGGAGTCGTAATTCCAGACCTTATTTTTTTGATTTGTTTTTTCTGATTGACCAATAAGCAAGATTTAGTGGCTTAAACTGATGAAGACCATTACAAATTTAGGAGATAAAAAATATTAGATTTAGATTTTAAGTGGCAAAACCTGATAGATTTAAGTATTTGAACAGGAGTTTCTAGTGTCAATAGCACTTGAAAAGTTCTACTTTAATCTCTGAATGTCAGCAAGAATATCCAGTAATTATCTCTGATTTTAATATGGCTCTTATTGGTGGAGAATTTACCTGACAGAGATTTAATTTTGTGTTTAACTGCATCAGCCATCTCTGTCTAAAGGCATGTTATGTAAGTGCAATGCTTGAATAACTGCATAGGGTCTTAGCTATCTTAAATTTATTTTACTTACCTTTATATATGAGCAAATGTAGCAGAAAGAATCAATAATGTACCTCAAATTCTCTCTAAGGTAAATCTCCAAGGTAAATCTAGTTAAAAAAAATATTAAAAGATAACTAATGAATTAAGGCCCTGTTGGTGAAACAGAAACTTCAAAGGCATATGGCTAGATTATAGAGAAAAAGCAGAAATTTTTTAAAAAGTAATATGAGTTTCATAAGGTGGTCAAAAGTTTGAAGTCCCATAAATACTGTGTTATATGGTGTAAAAGCTTTGACTGCTGAAGTTATAGATGGGAGTTGTTACTGGGGGCAAAGCTGTAGACAGTTTGCACAAATCCTTAAATAGACACATAATGCTTTGAACATCTTTTGTGAAAAGAGAAGTGAGATTTTGTTGCAGTCTCTATGCTGGTGACTATCAGATTGGCAGGTGAAACAGCACAAGGTATGTGAGAGCTGTTCTTTACTATTTTATCCCCTATGATGACAAGCATCATTCTGCTGTAGCAAATGTTTATTCCCTTGCAGAGCCACCCCAGACTAGGGAAAATCCTCTCTTGAGACATCTGCTCTTGGATGAGCTTATTGTTGAGCTTAATTGTGACCTCTTTGGAGAGCTTATTGTCCCCTTCAAGAAAATATGAATTATCAATTGCTTGGTCACAAGTTGTCATGGCTCTGATTGCAATGTTGTATATATCCCCATCTTGCCCAAATTTGGCTACTGGGGCTCAGCTTTTGGTGCAGCTGTGTGACCTTAAACCAGAGCTGTGTGAGAAAAAAAAAACAAACTGTGAGAGGAAAAGTCTCCTTGAGAGCTGCTTTTCAGCTCAGCCACTCACCCTCTTTGAATGTCTGAATGTCTCACTTAAATTTCATTACAACAGCATGCAACTCTGAGGTCTTTATGTCAATCTGCAAATTAAATCTAAGTAGGAAAAGTAGCACAACTCTAGGATACAGAGTGTAACAATGTTGAATAGTGCAGTGGAGTCTCTGGCCCTGTTCATGCATTCAGAATTGTCTAGAGAAAAAAATAAAGACAATCTGGTTTGCCTCTAGAGATTTTACAACATAATAAAGTTCTCCTAATCAGTTCAATTAACCATGATTAAAATAAACTTGATGCAGTGCAATATATCAAGTGAAAATATACTTGATATCTGTGATACAAATGATATTTATAGAAACTGCACCATAACAGGCTCCTTCCTTAGTTTTACATTCTGGGGGTCTTTGTTTTTTCATATATTTCAAGCTCTAAAGCATTTGTATTACATCTGGTGACTAAGAAATTTTCTTCTTTCTTCTGGATTCATTAGCTCCTTGTGTTTGGATTTTGTCATATTTACAGAATTTTCATAGAATCAAGAACTAGCGCGTAGAATGTGCTAATGACCCCATTTGGGTTATTGAGTCTGACTCCTGACCCTGCACAGGACAGCCCAAGAATCACTAAATGGAGCATTGTTCTTCAACTCTGTCAGGCTGGTGCTTGACCACTTCCCTGGGGAGCCGGGTCAGTGCTCAACTACTCTCTGGGTGAAAAATCTTTCCTGATATCCAACCTAAACATCCCTTGACACAACTTCATGCTGTTTCCTCAAGACCTATCGCTGCTCACCTGAGAGAAGAGATCTGCATATACCCCTCTACTCCCTACATGATCAAGATGAAAATTCAATAGAGAAATTGAGAAATTCTTATGCTTAAACAAGGTATAATTCTAAATGGAAAGAGAAACTTGAGGCACTTTTTCTGTGCATATGTTTATATCACCTTATGGCAAGTCCCCTCATCTGCCAGGAGTGTGCAGTGGCTGTTGCAAGTTGATTGGAAGCCCTCAGAACCCATAAGGGATTCTCTCTTCTGAGCAATGGTGGAGATCAGTAGGCAGTAAAAATCAGGTCCTTAATTTGAGAAAGCAGAGGATATAAAGACTCTCCTTGTGTCCTGCACACACTGTTAATCAGTGGTATCAATCTTCTGAATACTGTCATGGTGAGCTGATTTATACAGACTACCCTCACCTCAGAAATGATGTAGAGCAGAGTTGAACAAAAATACTTTCCAATCTTAACAGATCACTTGGTTCATGAATTCAGATGTAATTTTAGAAGGCTGTAAAATTTTAAAAGAGTCTCCTGACCATTGTGAGCTGACTTGAAATCAGTAGATCTTAAATTTTCTGGGGAAGCTGACCAGACATTTTAGAGATTATTAATTTGTTTTATTCTCCTTAATTTGAACATGCTAATATACTTTATGATTAGATGGAATGCTATTAAGCTCACAAAACCAAAGACTTGCACCTCCTTTTTTTTAACAGACTACTTATTTCCATAATGAGTTATTTAATCTTCAGTTTTCTTTAAGCTCACCCAAAGGGATGTTTATGATCTTCAAAAGAAAGTTTCCTTGCTATATTAAGTAACAGCTAAAACTGAATTCTGATACAGAGGATGAGTTCAGGTTTTAAGGCATTATAAAACAACAGTGTAGTTAATCATCATGATGACTTCAGTTGATTGGATGGCTAGCCACCAGAAAGACAGGACTGGTGGATCAGTTTTTTGTGCATTTTTGCCTTGCAGAAGCTTGATTTATTTTGGCAGATAGAAACATTATAGAGCTCTCCTATATATGCATATACTTTCTCCTTAAAGTTACCAAAGTGAGACATTGATACCATCTCCTCTGCAGTAATGTCTCCTGAAAGAGAGGAGACATCGAATCAAAGAAACATATTTCTATTAGGAGATGACATATTCACATCTTTCAGTTCATCATTTCCAAGATAAACCACAAAGATATAAGCAGAGCAGCTTGCTATTCCACATCTGTACTTCGTTAAAAGAAATCTTGTTACATAGCACATGAACTGAAGCTGAGATTAACAATGTTCTGGCAAAACAATTTCAACCTTGGTTTACTTTTTTTCTGTCTTCAAAATAAATAGCATGTGCATCTTTCACATGAAATTATTCACATAAAAATTATTCATATTTATTCACGTAAAATCGGGAAAGAAACAAGTTTGTCTATTTAATTTAGGAAACATGAAAGTTTTTTGGTTTTTAACACAATAGTTTGCATTTTTTGGCATCAAAATCTTCTGAATAAATATTAAAATATCAAATTACTGTAAATTTCAGGCATAAGTATTCATAATATGAAAAAAATATTCTCATTTTCCAGTACAGTCTTATAACACAAGGAATTTTAAAAATGCACATAGAATTGAATAACTTGAAAATATAATGTCTGTTGTACAGGAAATTTAGATTGATATATTTTATTCATTCTGGATCAGATTTTTTAAAAAATTAAAAAGGAAATTCCCCAGGAAAAAAAAAAAGTGGGGGTAGGAGTGAGGGTTGGTGTGAATGCATATACAAAACAACTTCCCCAAAAATCAGAACACCTATGAATCAATATCAATAAATAAAATACAATAATGTGACATGTCTTTAAATGAATGTTTTATGAGAAACATTTTGGTGTACAAACAGAATGAGAATAGTTTATTTGGAAAAAAAATATTTGAAACCAAATGGAAAATAATTCCCCAGTCAAAATTATTTGATTTTGATAATGCTGAAAGAAATGAAAATTATAACTTAAGAAAAACAAAATCTCCTTTCAGACACTGTTCCTATAAAATACCTTTTATTTTCACCAACCCACATATTTGAAAGCCACTTGTCATACCTTTCCTACTGCAGGTAGTGAAGAATGTTAATCACTGATGTTACCACTGATATTCATTGGCAAAGATACCTTATGGAGGGTATTGTTCCCTCTTATCTGGTCACTGTTGCTGCATTATTTGTGTGCTTTACCAGCCCTATCATGAGGCTGCCAAAGTCTCAGAATGGGACTGGGAACACAGCCCAACAAAAGAGACATGCCAACAGCACTCCTGCAACTCTCATGGGTAGAAAGCTCCCTGTAAAAGCTGATTTTTATCCCATAGTACACATACAAAATGCAGTCTTCCTGAAGTCAGACTGCCCTTAATGCTCAAAAATGACAAGGTTCCTTGGGGAGTCCACATTTATAACACTACTGTTGTCAAACTTAATCAGGTTTTGTACCAGTTAGCCTTCTATATTTTGGTTACACAGTCTATATAAAATGCACTTGTAAACGATCTAACAGACATCTTGCTTGTAAAACATGATATCTCAGGTCCTAATGCACAAAGCAGGCACTGAACTGACCCAAGTATTTCCTAAGGAAGATGTACTGTCTTTCAAACCAGCACATAGTACCCTGGTGATCCAAGTAAAAGAAACCTTTTAGAGGTTCCACTTCACAGATGTAGCATTGCTTTGCTGCTGTAAAGTGCCCATAATATTTGAAGTGACTTTTACAGCAAAATTTTTATCACTGGGAGAAATAGGTGTGCTCTTCTGAGGTTCCTCATTGCTACATAAATCCATAATTGCAAACTCATCCCCTTATTTCCTACATATAGTGTTTAATAGATTCATCTTTTGCCTGGTCGGTGTTCAGGCACTGTTCTAAGTGAAGGAGTGAGTACCTTTATTTGTGGAAGTAAGGGTTTGAAAGGTTTTTTAGCCTTTGCCAGTAGCTTTTCTCCAACTCTGTTATTGGCAACACATGAAGTATTATTACTGTTCTTAATGTCTACACTTTGAGACTGTGGAATAATAAAAAAAATTTAAAAAAAGAAAGCTAAAATGAAGCAAAGTAATTTAGGCTGAAGCAGATACTTTATTAATATTTCATAGAAATTTTGAAATGTTGAAGACCCTACAAGACACAACATTATTGGCTGTGGTAATGTCACAGAATACCACAGAGACAATACATCAGGATCAACACCAACAACCAAAAAATTAACTGTGGTATTTAAACATATGGCCTAACTTTAAATGCACATATAATGCCTTTAAATAGTTCAAAAATCCCTAAGTCTATGAGTCAGGCAAATATTAGACATGTGAAATAGACATTGCCATCTGCATATAAGCAATACCTTCTGTACTAGAATCTTTAGGGTTTCAGAAAGTCATATGCTTTAGCTGAAGCTGACAGGAAACAGATCTCACTGTCCATACACAGCTGATTCACTGTCAATGAGTAAACATGTACCAGGCACCACTAAGGTTAATTGTATCAAAACCTGAAGGCCACATCACTATTCATTTTTAAATGAATGCTGCTTCTCCATCCAGCTCTTCTGAAAAAGCTCAGCTTACATAACAGGTTATTGCATGAATATTCTTCGAAAAATTAATTAATTAGTCAGTCATAACCTGAGGTACTCCTGAGTACACATAAGAACTGCAGAATTTACCTCAAAATACTCACAAACTTTGAGAGAAGTTGAGCTGAAATCATATCACACCTTCTGAAGGCAATACCTTTATTCCAATAAGGTACAATTTCCTGGTGTCAATGAAAGTGTCACTGATCAAAACACCTCTCAAGTTCATAAGGGGCCTCTTCCTTCCAAATTGGTATGTGAAGTAATTTAGTTGTGCTCTCTTTGAAGACTTCATTTTCACAATGAGTAATGGATATGGTCTCAAAGCATCAGTTAAAAGCAGTTAAAATTTATTTTGATTCAGAAAAAATTACCATTTTGAGAGAGAGAATTTCTGTTGTGACTTCTTTCTTCCTACTTTCTTTTCCTCCCACCATCCTTCACATCTACACAGTGAGAGCTATTTGACGATTTTTATGTTCCCTTTTGTGCAATTACTATGATAGCCCAGCCAAAACATCAAACATTTCCTCAGTGAGGAAAAAAAATCTTTTCTATGGAAAATGGTTAAAGTACTTCCTGGAAATGGCAGTCAGAAACAACAGGGGAAAGGGCAGAAGTGAGTTGAATTCATCTCTTGAAAAGCAGGAAGAAATGGCATTTGTAGAGAATGAGACTGATTGAGCTTTTCCATTTTGTTCTACTGACACCTCTCCTGCAGTGTGACTTAGATGATTAAGGCTGCATGCTCAATCTGTTTTGTCAGAGCTCAGGTTATCCAGAATCACATGTATTGTGTGTGTATGGGTGAGTGAGAATGAGACAGGGAGGAAGGGAAACTGTGGGCATATACACACAGTGCTTTATCTTCCCATTGGTTTTGCAGTCTTAGCAAAGACAATCTTAGAATCAGGGAATCATAGTAGCATGGGCAGGCAATTTTTCTTGTCAAAATTAGTTTTGTGCAGTTGCACAGCCAATTGAAAGTCTACTAGTATATTGACCAGTGCCGACCCAGCCATTCTGTCCACACTGGGAGCCAGCAGCTCCTGGTCCCTCTCTAGGTGATTAATGCAACAGTATTAACTAAGAACTCTGTCTGGTTGCTTTTCAAGAGCAGAAAGAATAACTCAGACACCTCGTGTGTGATATGAGATACTGAATATCTGAAAAAAAAATACCGGGACTGCCAGTCTCCACACAGACAAAAATAAGTGTTCTTCCTAATGTCCTGAGAGAAAAAGCACAAAATGTGCCCTTCCAGTTTCTCAAAATTCTCCATACACACTCTTGCTTTCTTCCTGTTAACTCTGAATCCTTTTATTATTTCTAATGATTTGACAAGTAGATGCAGTTTAATGTCTAGTTTGTTGGTGATGCTTTAATTCTTTGAATTTCTGAAGCTGGATATTTGTGTAGGGTTATTGGTCACTGAAGTAATAAAATATTTTTTCTGCTTGAAACTTGTACAGTAGAAATAAAATGAATGCCAAATAATAAATTATTCTGCCCAATTGATAATAAGTTTTTATCATAATACTGTTAATATTTTAAAACTACCAAGATGCCTTTGATGATGATCATTCTAGATAGGCACTCAGACATATGTATATAGGTATATAAAGCCAGCACTTCGCGCATTTTTTCAAACATGTAATCTTATTTTTTTTTCCTCCAGGTACAAAGTAAGATAAATTAAATTTATTTAGGTGAGCAAAATTGCCAATAAATCCTTCTGAGATTTTATATCTATGATTCTGTACATAAAAGATTACTTTATTCTCATGGGATACTACCATCTTGCATTACAGTGTCTCATCTAATAGCCAGGACTGGATGTCTTTCAAATGCAGAGTGTCTAAAGTTATGTTGATGGTAAAGTGGTGAGATATTTATATCTATTCAGGTATTTAGTCTATGTATGGGGTTGCCATGATGCATTAATAATCTAGTTCATCTTAGTTCTTTCCCTTGTTAAAAAAGAGTTAAAACAAAACCAACAGAAAAACATGAGGGTTTTTCTGTTCTTTGAAATTAGTTTGCCAGATATCTGTTAGGAGCTATGATATTTCAAAGATTTCAATCACCTTATTGTATCTTTTTTATAAACCTATTGTATCTTATTTATAAACACATTTATTGTGTTTATAAATCTTTGAGTTTAGCTATTGATGTTCTTTAAAAAAGAAAGGACTGTCATATGAAGCATAGCTTGTAAATTGAACACCAAGCTCAATATATAGGCCAATGTGCATTTCACTGACAGTTTCATGCCTTGTTACATAATGCATGTCTTAAGTCTCTTAAAATCAGCATTTTGGACTTGCTAGGAGATAGAGTAAAATTCCCAACCAAAAAAATCTATATTTTCCTGGGGAAAAGAAGGAATACTGGCCAATCAAAGGCTGTAATATCTGCTTTATTATTAGGAAAATTTCAAGAAATTTCAAGAAATTTCAGTTCCAGATTATGGACTTCTACTAAAGATTAAAAAGCCACCTCTCATTGTCCCTGAAACAGGCAAAAAAAACTTCAGACTGCTCTGGGTCTTCTTTCTCAACTGGGTTAGTCATGGGACTTATGCAAATGCTGTTGAGCAGAGTTATATGGACAAATATGAGATCAATTCTCCCACTTCTGTACTTCCTCCTGGGTAACACATATTTAAGAATGAAAGTAAGATGTCTGTGTAAAACCTTTGGTGCTTAGAAAGTCCAGGAAAGGTAGGAGAGATTATTTGGGATATTTGTTAGGAAAGCAGGTATTTAAATCATGTCTGTAGCAGTGAGAGCAGAGAGAGACCACGTTCTGGTCTACCAGCTAAACCAGCAGAGTTCAACTACGAACACCAACCTCATTTCCCCTTTCTCCAGAAAAAGACAAAACTATTTACTGCAGTTCTTGGAACACATCTTTTTCCAGACAATGTCTGAGCACTCTATGGAAATGTAGGAATTACCACAGGCCAAAGCTGTGAAGGCAGTGGACTGACAGATAGACACCATGAATGTGCCTTGTCTAGGAGCCTATGTAGCCTTACTTGGTAAAACAGAGCAAAAGGCAACCAGAATATTAAAAATGTCAATATAGGCTATAGAAACACTTTAAATCAGCTGCAGGGTAAAGAAAATAAGGAAGGATACAGAGTGGGAGGCATTCATCTGAGAAGCAGATTTCAGGAACAGGTATACTCATGCACTCTTTAGAAACATGGACAATTCAAAAGTAATTTTGAGACAAAGCTGACGACTTGTGAATCAGAGCAGGAAGATGATGCGTATGAACGGAGATTGGATACACAAAAATCTTCATAGAAGCCCACGATTGCATTATTTACTTCTGCTCCTGAATAAACATTTTCTGTCTTGCTTCAGTAGACACATGGTTTTACTCATTTTCTTGTTACCATGTATGGTGGACTGTTCAATATACTTCCTAAAAACTGATTTACACTTTCAAATATGAGTCATAAACCGACTTACTTCTATTAGATCTATTTTATGAAGACGACATGTCATATTAACAGGTCTAAGATCAGGAAAGAACCTCTTTGAATGTATAACTGTTGCCAGACCCAGCATTCCTGCCCCCAAACAATTGACTATGATTAGTAGTTGAAAATAGAAAAACTATTGCTGTACTTCACCTAACCTTGAGTGCAGTTTTGGGTATGACAACATAAGATATAAAGTTATTAGATAGCATCCAAAGGAAGGCAACAAAGATGGTGGAGGAGAAGCCATGTCAGGAGCAGCTGAAGTCACTTGGTCTGTTCAGCCTGGAGGAGACTGAGGGGAGACCTCATTGGAGTCACAATTTCCTTGTGAGGGGAAGAGGAGGGGCAGGCACTGATTTCTTCTCTGTGGTGACCTGTGAGAGCAGCCATGGGAATGGTCTGAAGCAGTGTCAGAGGAGGTTTAGGTAGGAAAAGGTTCCTCACCCAGACAGTCATTGAGAACTGGAACAGGCTCCCCAGCCTGACAGAGTTCAGGAAATGTGTGGACAATGCACATGGTGTGACTTTTGGGGATAGTTCTGAGCAGGGCCAAGAGTTGAACTCAATGATCCTTGATATTTTCCAACTCAGTATATCCTGTGATTTTATGATTTATTGTTGCAAATGTCAGCAAAGCAACTGAAGCACCAGAAATGTGGTGCTTTAATTGACAATGGGAAAACCACTTTCTGAGTAAAAGTTTATTTATGAACAAAAGGTACACACATCTCCTGGTCTTCCTTATAATTAATCATTTACTGTGAATAAGAGACCTTAGTAAGCAATTAAAATTGAATTTTTAATGAAAAAAAAACCACGTTCCACAGAATGCAGTAGGCAAAAAGCGCTATAAAGAGATAATCACAAACCACAGATTAGTAATAAAGGCTTCATTTTATCACCTACAAACTTAACACATACCTGCCACTGTTGCAAACAATCTAAAATAAAAGTTTGGTGATTCTGGGGCTACTACATTGATATTAATTATACAATTTAGGCTACTATTCATAAAATTATAATCACTGAGATGAAACATACTGAGATCAAACCAAACTCTCATCTAGATTGGTCATTTCAGGCATCATTTTTTTAATCTTTCTCATCTTAGGAATTTGATCTGCAGTTTCCTTTTCTATTACATCATTCCTAGAAAGAATGGAAATGATGAGCTGACTATATTGGTTTTCAGTCTATGTTTAATGAAAAGTAGTTTCCAGGATTTTCAGATAATTAAAAAATACAAAAAAGTATATTTTTTTTTTATGTAACAACCTAAATAGCAAGTATCTAGATAGTAAATAATGTACTCCAAAACAGTTAAGTGGAAAATAAAATGGGGAAATTCAAGGAAATTTCTCTGTACTCAGTCACAGAGGTTTTTTATCACCTTTGTAGCCTGGTGTCTAACCTAATTTTACGTTAAACATTTCCATGTCCAAAAAAGTTTAATACTAATGACAAACATCATTGTTTGGAAGACAAAAGGTAGCAAAAATTAAAATCAGCATGTGTATATTACTTCTCTGTTTAAATTGTGACAATAATTGCAATAATCACAAGTCCTGCAGCCACTGCCGTGCAGCATCAGATATGAGTATCCCTAAAGTGTTCCTTTTAGCACCCAAATGTAGACTTAGGTTTTCACTGCGGCAGATTTATCCCCTAGTCTGCAGCTATCAGTGTTCAGGTACCCTAATGCGTGTTTTAATGCTGTGGACTGGATAAGGTTTTATTTGAAGGGAAGCAGCACCATCTATTGCAACCTGATAGCTTAGCTCTAGATGGTATAAAGACAGGCTTGGCCTGAGCCCAGCTTTCAACTCTTTCTTGCAGGCACTTTTTATAAATTTGTCCTTGTCCAGCTTCAAATGAGATTAGGATCTCACTTGGTGAGATTTGGTGGTGCAGGGACAGGGCTGTGTTCCATGCATGCACATGTCTAATAAAAAGTCACATCTAAGAAACATAACTGTTTACAAACTAAGATAATAAAATAGCATAAGCCCAGTCCTAAATAACTGTTGCTTTTAAATGACTTTGCTGGAATTTTCATTTCTGAAGTGGGAGGACAGTCAAAAGTTAAGAGCATATTTTACCCAGGTGATATTCTTTCAAAATTTTCTTCCAAAAGTAGCATTAATGTAGGTGTGCAGTACAGTATGTTCTTCTAATAATGACAGTGCTATTGTCATCCATCTATATTTCTGGTTCTTCTCTTTTTTCCAGACTGTCTACAAAGCCTGGCTCTGTTCCCAGTATTTTGAAGTCACACAGTTTCACTGCAGCAACAGAATTCCTTGCAAGCAATACTGTTTGGAGGTTCAAACGAGGTGTCCCTTTATATTACCAGACAATGATGATGTCATCTATGGAGGACTATCAAGTTTCATCTGTACAGGTATAGTACAGAAAAACCAATTTCACTTGTTTTCTTAAGTCTAAATGTCATGGATTTAGCTGTAACCCTGAGACCTTAAAGGTATTCCACATCAGAAAGATTTCTTGGAGGTGCTAGGATTTGAGCTCAGATCTAGTAATGCACAGTTATGATATAGCCTGCCAGTCATCAGCTTTACAAAACAAAATTTCTAGAAAAAATTATTCTGCTCATTTTTTACATTTAATAATTTGGTGGAGGATTTATTTTACTTCATGTCATGCAATACTCAGAGGTTGCATGTCATGCAATATTCAGAAAAAGAAAGAGAAAAAGTTCATCCAGTTTTTAGCATATTCACCTTTGTTTGCCTGCATTCTTACGCCAGATGAATCAAGAATCTGAAGCACAGCATTCAAAATTGTGCAGCAGCTCTCAGAAAGTGTTTAAGAAAACATCTTTCACTAGTGAAGAAATTTAAGAACCAGTTGTTCACCTGTGAAGAACTTTGATTTTTGTTTGTTTTCCTATTGAGTCTGGTTACATTTTATGAATATTTTTTAATTGTAAAAGATATTGGTAATGTATATCTCAAGTACCACAGATACTTTTATCAGGAATGGATGGGGATTATCCACACAAAATTTCAGTTTATACCAATATTATCTTCAGATTTATGGTGCCTAGACTATCATCTGAGAATCTTGAAGATATTCAGGCAACTTATTCCCAGTAAATTCATAAAAAACAAGTTTCAACACTTAGATCATTTGACACGCTCATGCAAATATCAGAAATTAAACTGTCTTCACCTCTTAATTAGGGCTCCACTGGAAATCTTGATAGTAAATAAGTTGTCTAAGGTAAGCTACTTAAAACTAGAGTCAATTGTAAGAATCCATAAATGTTATATACCATCTTAGATGCAGGCATAAGGATTATGGCAACTCACTTCACCTTGTACCCTGTGTTTAGATTTAAGGTGATTCTGGTAGCAAGGCATTTACTGGATTTTTTTTCCTTGGAAATTAAATTTATTGCACAAAATCAAGCAATATCCATCCATATACAAAAGAAAATACAAGAAAAAGTGAGCTGAGTTACAATTTTGAATCATCACTTAGCACTTCAATGCATTTTTTAAAAATTAATAGCCTTCCAATATGTATATGCAGTAAGCAAATGAGCATTATTTTCCAGTTTAAGGTAGTATAGTAGAAGTGAGAGACTTAGGAAAATTTTATTTACCACAAGTTCACAATCTATATATGTATGTTCACATATATGCATGTACACACATGTACACAATGGCAAGAAACCAAACCAACAGCAAACAAAATTATCGTGGCATGTATTTCAGAAAATCTGTTAGGAAGTACACATCCATCTCTTCATTTTCCTAGTTTAACTCATAATCCAAATTCCTTCCTAAAACACATAAAATAGATGATTTTGAAAAGATTACTGACATCCCTGAGTCTGGGATGAAAAAGCAGCTTTAGGGGAGGATTAAACTCATTTTGTTGCAGGTATTATTAAAAAAATGAGGGTATTTACACATGAACTCTGTGACTAAGCTCTGCCTAGAGTCTTGGTGTAGCCAGTAGAGCTGAAAGCCATTTGACTCACCCTAGCCAGGCACCTGCACCTGACCAAGGACTTGCTCACATTGCTGGCTGTGCTCTATTGCTGTAGCTGCTGTTAAACCAGAGTCTTACTGCAGACACTTAAAATCAGGGTGACCTAAATCTCATCTCAGCTGTCCACTAACAAATATTTGGTTGAACTTTTTGTCCTTTCAAGGCCAAACCCAGCAGCATCAGGGCAGAGCTTGTGTTCACAGACCCACAGGAGTCAGTATGCTGACCCTAGAGAGTTGTGTGCAAGGGAAGATGCTGAGGACAGGTATGAGGCAGCAATTCAAACTCTGTCTGGAATACAGTCCCATTTTCACCCTTATTAAGCAGCAGCTCACTGTAAGAGTGCTTCCTGCCACTAAACAATGAAAAATTAGACTTTAATCTGCTACAGGAATAAAGAATTATACCTCTCTGCAGCTTAATGAAAACAGATTTATTTCATGCAAAGGACAGTGAGCTCAAGAGCAGGCAAAACACTCTATCTCAGCATAGCTTGTCATAGATAACTTGAAATCATTTCAAAGAAAAAACAGCTGAAAGAAGGTGACCCATGTCTTGAGGGACAACTCCTACTGCACTTTTTGTGTTTCTGTCTGGTATACACCTTCTGAGATTTCTAATTATTGATCTGTCTCTTCATTAGAAAAACACAAAAGAGTAAGGTAAAAAGGTATTCTTATTTAATATTTAGATGTCAAGTAACAAGAGAAGGTATATAAGGGATAGCTGATTTGATTTGGTGTTGACTACAGCCCAGAGCTTGGGATGAACACAAAAACATTACCTGTAATTTTCCAGTTGCAGACAGGTAGAGGTTGGTGTGTCTCCATACCCCATGCTGGGAGGTGCCCTGGCAGTGGGAGCTGCGACCTCCCCTTTCAATCCTGTCCTACCACAGCAGTAAGTCAGAGCTCAGAGATCTGCTGGAGATAAGTGCATGGCAGCACTGGTGGACAACAGGGAACCCACAAATTTTTTTTATTGTTTTTTCTTTCAGGCCAGGATTTTTTGTGGTGTTGGGGCCTGAAAAAAAAAAAAAACTGGAGGCCGTAAAAGGATATAATAACAAGGGCTTGACCCTTCCTTGGAAGGCCCTCATGATGAGAAAACAGCATAGAACTGGCTATTTTTCCCCAATAAATACTGCAGTTGTTGTTATATTTGTAATTAAGTTTAAAAGAAAATAAAGTGTGGTTTATAATATGGATTCATAACAAGTTATTGGAAATTCCTGAATACTTCATATAGTAAGTAACAAGTATTCTAGCCTGAGAATGTCTAACTATATCACCTCCAAAGAAAACCTACAATAGAAAATGGACAAGGCACGCTACCCTCATTTTGCATCACCAGAACTCATCTTTTGTAGAAATGCATGTGAGGATGTGGAACAACTGCAGTGCAAGAGAAAGTACTTGAGAGATTAATCAAAACAATCAGAATCACAGTGTGGTTCTGATTGTGGAAATATGCAGTTAGGTAGAAAGAATTTAGAGTTCCTTCTTGCCCACTTTCTTCCAGGACATAGAAGGAAAAAAGTTGATCCTTCCATCAGGTGCTGCACTGTAGCCTGCTGGTTTTCAAATTCATTAAAGCTGAATGATTACTTTCAGTTTAGACCTTTGGAGTTCATATCCATACGAGTAAAGTTTCCAGTGGTTTCATCCAATGTTTCTCTTTATAGCTCAGCTGTCTAGAACTGCCCATGCAAACCAAAATCTCATTTGAGGGAGATAACAATAGTTTTCAGGTGTACATGGAAAATTACAGTGAATTAGTCCCATGCAAAATTCCAGGTCAAGGTTTTTACCTGTAACTTCTAAGAAAACAGTGTTCATACCAGCAGGATTTTTTTCTATTGTAAATGTAGTCATCTCTTCCTTAACTAAATGGGCTACAGCACCAAACTACCCTATGCCAACCATTGATGCACATTTGGTCTACAAAATTAGACTAGAGGTAGAGTGGGAAAAAATCCCTTCAGAGGCATTTAGGGTTGACATGAGATAGGTACTCAGTACCAGCTGCTTCGCTGTACAGCTCTTCTCATATTTACAAAAATTACTTGCTAATACAGCCTGTTCTGACTGTTTGGAGAAACTGCTGTCCATGTGCCAAGTTTGGACCAATTTAGAGTGCAGACTTAGGGCTAATTGTGTCCTAAAGGCTTTCTTTGAAATGACAGGTCCCTTTGGGCCCTGTGGCATAACAGGGCCATCACCCAGCATCAAGTCTCAGGCCAGAAATCCCAGCCACATACTCACTCTCTTTATCTGTACAATAGATGTCATGGCATTTAATGGAGAAGGAGAGTTCCTCTTTGAAGGAAAGGAAGAGAATGGAGCGAGCAGCAACAAGGCAGAGATATGTTGCATTACTTGTTCCAAAATTAGCATGGCACTCTTCACTCTTTAGTACTTCCCAAGGGCAGTGTCATCAGAATGTGTCTTCTCCCATCAAGAGGAGAATCAAATTTGTCTATTCTCCTGTGTTGAACAGATTTGTAATACTTTTCAGAAAGTGTTGAACAGACTTGTGATACTTACTCCTACAGAAGGAGCAAGTAAAGAGAGAGAAGAGGTAAGTAGACAGGTGATTCAGGTACTTTAAATCACTAATATTTTTCAGTTCATATTAATTTAGACTCCTAATTTTGTGTTCTGATTAACGTCTCAGTTGTTTGGAACACAGTGTGAACCAATTTTTGGCAAATAACAGTAACATATGTGATCCATGCAAAGTAACACATGAAACTCCACCTCCTTTAGAGTAAAGAATTCACTGGAAATAGCACTGTCAGTCATGCTTCATAGCACACAATAATGTTTCTAAAGACATAGTGAGAATTATTACAGAGAATTCTCATAATCTGTAGAAGTTTGATGACTAGCAAAGCTCAGCAAAAGTATTAGAAGAAATTCTGTAAACTGCAGCTTCCTCTCAAGGGGCAGATGTGTGACTGGGTTTCACCAAGAGGTTTGGCTATAGTGTCTCTTTCAAAACAGATGCCCTGATTTCAGTGAAATTTGAAAAGCAATTTCCTTGAGAAAATGTAATATATAGAAAGGAATACAATCTATTTCGTAGAACAATTCAAGAAGAGAAAATCACTCTGAATTCAATCTGCTTTATGTTGTTCTTGGCAAATTCAAAAAACCCATATATTTGATCCAAATTCTTTCTCTAAAAATGTCTTATAATAATGTGTCATTTACCTCCTGTCTGCACCTCTTAATAGGTCCTAAAATATCAAAATATTAAGCTAACACAGACAGCACGATAAATCCCTTTTATATTTGATAAGCATGGTTTAAATCAATACTAGCCATGGATCTGCTTACTGGGAAAATTTGACATGGTTTTTTCAGCAAAATCTATCAACTAAATAGCTCATCTTTTTGAATCTAGTGTTCTTCCAGTCTTGAGTATGTGGCTTTCCCATGAATGAGGGCTTTCCCATGAATCAAGGGGCTTTCCATGATTGAGGTCCCATATCATAATAGGTTTATTAGCTGTAAATTTTCTTCTCCTATAATAATGACCCAGACAATTTACTTATTGATATCCCTAAACTTTCTATGGTGACACAGCACTTAGATATGTATAACCCTTTCCTATCATATCACAATAGTACATTCTTTTGGTCAAAGATACTACATATAAAACTAAAACTAGAAGCGAGTCTTCCTGTATCTCAAAGGTGTAGAGGTAAAAATCTTCATTATGTAGTTTTGAGAGTCAGCTATTTACTCATCTTTCTGACTTGCAGCAGCTCAGTTTTAGAGGAGTAACACTGATTTACGCCCACCAGCAGCAGGAAATTAGCCTTATGCATAATTTAGGGAAGAAATACATATATAATGAAGAAACATTATGAATCCTTATTGGACATGGGCACATACACATAAGAAAATGTTCATGAGTTTACTATGTGAAATAATAACCAACATATAGTGATAAAAATATCTTAAAACACAACACATATCTCCAACCCAGATCTCTTCTGACAATTGGAATTGAGTAGTAGAAGTTAACCTTTTCAAAAGAGCTGAACAGTCTTAATCGCCAGTTTAAGAATAATCTGTTTGAATAAGAATAATTTATTTATCTTCAATATTCTTCTACACGTAATCTTGTTTCACTTTTTTGTAATGTGAAAGGTATAAAATACATGTCTAATCATCATGATGTGTCACAGACACAGTAATTTAGAAATTGAGAAGACCATCTGGATAAGATCAAAAAGTTCTGGCTTCCAGATCAGTTGTACTAAAGCAGTGAAATCTAGTCATATTATATCTAATGTGTTCTCTTCTCTTCCGCAGTTGGAAAATGTTAATACTGAAATCTCAGAAATAATTCCTCAGAAACAGAAATGCCATGCAGAGTGCTGGCATTCACTGATACAATGATGTCAGTGCTGGATGGATCACTCTTGGCAGACACTATTTACTTTGGGCGTCACAATAAAATGGAGTATTCAAAACTTCTGGTATAATACATCCACTTATCTTGTTTCAAGGTCTTTTCTTCAAGCACAAGAAGCTTCATATACCTCTCAAAAATAATCAGGAATCTATGTGAAAAATGAACAGAGGTTAGGGTTCTAAAGAAAGCAAAAGAGGAAAAAGCATAACATATCATAAGATCTGATTTGTTTCTGTGGCTTCCCAAATACTTTTCCAGCAATGACAACACATATATCAACCAGACTAGTGTCCCATAATGCAGAATATTATGGCTCCATAACTCTTTATCTACAAATAAACCAAGAAGACAAATCAGACCACCTGCTGCAGATTCAAATTCAGCCACAAGTGTCAGACATCCTGACAGTGCTGAGGAGAGTCATAGGAATGCAACCACTGCTTTTACAGGCTGTTTCCTGCAACTGCTCAGGCAGAAACCACAGCAGTCTCTGAGTTAGATGGTGTTCTAGCTGATCAGCAGACCATGTCTTTGTGATTTCAATTTTTGTGTAATAACTTTTTTTGGCTTTGCTGCTTTTCCCCCAAGGCACATTCTATAAAGTGAATATGGTATTCATGCTGTCACTCCTTTTTCTTTCAGTCTGATTCAGCTAGGCAGGACTTGCAGGATTTCTCTCTCACGTCTCCATTAACAATCTCAGTGGAACCAGTAACCTTAATACTTGCATCAGCATTAGTAACATGCAGTCCCTACAGATGTAACTTCTGTGCTGATCACCAAAATGTTATTTTCATGTGGAAAAAAACCTATCTGATTACAAAAAAAAGAGAGCTTTTGTATGACTTTTGTGAGTGATAGTGTATCTGTCTGGAGAATGATTTGAAATCAAAAAGTCTCTTGGAAAATTCTCTATCCTTGATTATAATAAAGCTCCAAGTACCTCCGTATGGACTAAGTTTTCCATTGGTGGAATATAGCTGAGTGCTGGGAAAAGTCGAGTAATGAAGACACAGAACTGAGAATTTTAAGGGAAAAGCACTTTAAAAAAATTTAAGTCAAGCCAGTAACAGCTGACCGGTCAGCCTCAGAAAGAGAGTTACCAAACATCCAATTAATATAAAATAATGATGTCTACAAACGACTATAAAGACAAGTGAGGAAGGGGGAAGTCTTGATAGTTTGGTGGGTACAGATATCGTTTTTATTTCTTATACCTATGTATTTAATATTTAAGCAAAAATACCAGTCAAACAAAAGGGAGAGAAGCAAATGCACAGGCAGTGGAAGCAAGGACAGGTAACCCTGGAAAAGCATAGAGATGAAATCAGATTATGTAGGGACAGGGCAAGGAAGGTCAAGAAGAAGCTGGAACTGAACTTGTAAAGGCATGCAAAGAATGAATAAAAAGGGATTCTATACATATATTAACAAGGAAAGGAAGGCCAAAGAAGGCGTATCCCCATAAACATGGTTGGAAAACTGAACAATGGATGAGGAGGAGGCTGAGGTACTCAACAACAGTTTTGCCTCAGTCTTGAATGGCAATCTCTCTTCCTGTGTCTTTTAACTGGACTGACAGCAGGATGTGGACTGGATCTAAAGCCCCTCCTACTGTAAGTAAAGATCAGGTTCATGCTCTCCTGAGGAACTTGAACATACACAAGTCTGTGAGACCTAATGAGTTACATCCCCAGCGACCCAAGGGAATTGGCTGATGTAGTTGCTAAGCCACAGTCCATGATATTTGAAAAGTCATAGCAATCAAGTCAAGTTCCAGGTGGCTGAAACATGGGCAACATTGAACCCATCTTTAAAAAGGGCAAGAGTTGATAGGTCAAGGAAGAGGCTGTAAACTACAAACCTGTCAGACTCATGACTGTGGCTGGGAAGATCATGGAACAGATCCTGTGCTAGAAGCTGTGCCAAGGCACATGGAGAGCAGGGAGGTGGTTTGAGACAGTCAATATGGCTTCAACAAGGGCCAGTCTTGCCTGACCAACTGAGCCGTCTTCTACAATGAAGTGTTCTCTAATATCTTTCTCAATGAAGAGATCAAGTTCCCCCTTTGTAAATTTGCAGATGAGTGGAGTGGTTGACACTGAAGGATGGGATGCCATCCAGAGGGACCTAGGCAAGCTCAAGAAGTGGGCCATGGGAATCCCATGAGGTTTAACAGGACCAAGCACAAGGTGCTTAGGTCGAGGCAACCCCTGAGGTAAAAACTGGCTGGGGATGAACAGATCAAGAGCAGCCTTGCCCAGAAGGACTTGGCAGCTCTGGTGGATGAGAGGCTGGACATGATCCAGCAATGTGCACTCACAGCTCAGAAAGCCAAATGTCCTGGGCTGCCCAGCAAGGCAGAGGAAGTGACACTGCCCCTCTACTTTGCTCTGGTGATGCCTCACCTGGAACACTGCATCCAGCTCTGGGGTCCTCAGCACAGGAAGGACGTCAATCTATTGAAACAAGTGCGGAGGAGGGACAAAATGATCAAAGGAATGGAGCAGTTTTCCTATGAGGAAAGACTAAGAGAACTGTGATTTTTCACTCTGGAAAATAAAAGGCTTTGGCTGCTCTAATTGTGGCCTTCCAGTACTTGAAGTGAGCCTGCAAGAAGGATGAAGACTTTTTTTAAATAGTGAGTGGTGATAGGACAAGGGGGAATTGTTTCAAACTGAAAGAGTAGCTTTAGATTAAATATTAGGAAGGAATTATAGGAAGAAATTCTTTACTGTGTGAGTGGTAAGGAACTAAAACATGTTGCCTAGAGAAGCTGTGGAGTCCACATCCCTGGAAGTGTTCAAGGCCAGGTTGGGTGGGGCTTTGAGTAACCTGGTGAAAGATGTCCCTGCACACAGCAGGGAGGTTGAAACTAGATGATCTTTAAGGTGCCCTCTAACCCAAGCCATTCTATGATTCTATTAATATTTTGATAAAAGAACAAACTGGGTTTTTCTCCTTGATTTTCCTAGGAGATGTAGCCAGATTACCTGGATTTCTAGTTAAGTCACGAATTTGCAAACCTCTGACTTAATAGATGGACTAATTAATTCCAATTAGTCCAAGGGGCAAAAGCTTATATTTGTGGCTACAAACTAGTATGTGGTGAAGAACACATATTGTGTTCAGTACAAAAAGTTTTACTGAATGTATCTAAATCTTCTACACTGTCATATGAATAGAGGCTCTGTACTTAATTGTTTATTTAATATGTAACTGCAAATTCAAAACCTAAATTCAATTGCTGAATTGAAATAAAGAGGAAATGCAATTTTACATTAAGGAACATGTTCAATTCATCTTTGAATATAGAGCTGTCATCAATTTATTTATAATTCAGTAAGTGCATATGAACTATTTAAATACCTTTTGATTGCCAACTTATATACATAGCTTTGATTTCAAAGGAAGTCTGGGTTTTCCAGTAACAAGAAAGTCAGAAAACATAGTTTGAAAAGTAAACAAGCCTCAGTGGAATCAAAGCATTAACCATTCTCTGTGTCTCTTCAATTACTACTAATCATTTGAGCTGCTGCAGTTCACAGAACAAATCATAATTCCCTGCTTTGGGAGGCATTGCCTGTATGTGGCAATGTTTAAAAACAGACTTATGCACAAAAGATGGGTCTCAGAAAATAAGACTGTTTTATTATACATTGAATGAACAATTGTCCAGAAGTTCCCAAACACAACAGAATTTCTTTTTTTAAAAATGATTCTTTCAGCCATGATCTAGAGTGAGAATTAATGATTTTCAACCTTTGGAATGCTGCATTAAGTTTCTGACTGCAGAAATGGAAAAATTGGTCAGGTTTAGCATAGGATAAACTCTGAATTTACAGAACATGAAACAAGTTGCTTTCCTTCCTGTATCTTTAAAAATTTGGTTAAATCCAAAAACAAATGCAACTTTATTTGGACTCAGATATAGCTTAGTAGAAAATTGTGTCAGCTATGTAAAAATCTGTCAACCTAGGCATCTTAACATTCTTAGCATACCTAACACATTTTTTGTTTATGGAAGTAGGAACCAAAGCATTCAGGTTTATCATATTTTAAGGTATATTGCTTTTCTTTACAGGTTATTTGCAAAGTGCAAGAAATCTGGTGCCTGGACCTCAGAATGTTATACCTTAATTTCCTTTTTGAAAGTAATATTGTTGTTGTGATATTTTGGAGAAAATGTAATTATTGTTCTAAAAAATAAAGCTGCTTTCAAAATCACTATCCTAATATCTCATCACGGATAGATTTTTTTTTCCTAGAAAAACCTAGTTTTACCACAGAGTATATTATTTACTGCAGAATTTAATCTAAGATCCGTTTAAACAGAGAAAAGATGTTTGTCCATTATGTTAGACATTCTTGCATTTGAATACTAGTTAAATAGCCAAATTTGTTTATTTTAATTTATCAGAGGAAAAGGTATGTGAGAAGCAAACAGAACACTCTGGTTATGTTAATCTGCTTTATAGTAATGCAGACAACACTGAGAATTTCCAAAAAGATACAGTTCCTCTTAGTGTTCAAAAAGTCATAATCAGATTATTTGAACTCAGTAAAATTCAAAGGCAAAAATGGCCTATCTGTATAATCAGAAACTTCATTGTGTGGCTAGGACAGATTTTTTTTCACCTCTGGGATATGTTGAAGGCAATATCCAGCTGGAAGAACTCAGATGAGTTAGGATAAACAAATAGGTTCTGAACAGCTCTGTTTGGAAGCTGTTCTTGTGATACAGCTTAATTTACATAGGTTTGAAAATTAAAATAGCCAATATCATCAGTGCATCATTATTTGTTATTTAATGTCTGTCTTTATGTGGTCACATACTGAAAGAAGAATTTTGAAGTACAAATTTTGTGGAAACATCTCAGTTAATTAGTTCTTACTTCATCATTGTTTGTTACTTCCCAAAAAGGAAGAATTCAAACACCCTTATCACAAATATCAATTGCTTTTTAATGTTGCTTCTTTACACAGTCATGCTCAGTGTCATACTTCTGAATGACCTTTCGATGCTGCTTCCTGTTAGATGACGCATATTCCTTCAACATCTATAATTATACAGAGTTACAGGACTTCTGAGGGCCTCAGTCTCACCCAAGGATATGGATTCGACAGATTAGACTAAATGTCAGCTGTTCCTTCAAGCTACTACTTCTGCCAATCCTTGTGCCTGGTATTTATTTTTCTTTTGTGTTTACCCTACAGGGCTCTATGAAAACTATCCAACCAATGCAGAACCAGAATGCTGTGATGTCAGATGGGGACTATTATCAGATCATCAACCCAAAGGGACTATAAAAACAAGTGGCTCAACAATGTGTCACAGGACATCGCTCACAGTTTCATCAGCATCAAGACTGTGTAACAGCAGACTTAAACTGTGTGTTCTTGTATTAATTCTCTTACATACAGTACTTACAGTCTCAGCAGCACAGAACTCAACAGGACTGGGATTTGGAAGCATAACAGCTTTGGAAGATAATTCAACCAATGAGGAATAAAAGAAAGGATTCATCTTACATGATAGAAACACAACAGGCCCAAATTACTACAGTCAAAAATAGCAAGGACTGAGTGCTTTACCCTCAGAGCTCTTCTTGAATGACCTTTTGGGTAAAATGAAAAGAATGGGCCGCTACCTAAACAACAAGGACACATAAATGCAGCTTTTTATTGACTAAAAGGCTGTTTGGTGACTTAACTTTCTCACACCATTTTATACACTGTGTTTTAATGTTTGGAGTTTCTTTTTTTTTGTTTGTTTTTTGCACTTGTTAATACAGGATTTTATTTTTGGGACAGTTTCTCAAAGCTAAATTAAGTCTTTTCTCTGTCGATATATTTCTAGTCATTGTGTGTGTTCATCTGATAGTTCTGTCTTTTATGTCCTGTCAGTTTCTATTAGAGGAATGACTGCTATGATTTCATGACATAGCAAAAAAGAAAAAAAAAAAAAAGGAAAAAACAGGAAAAAAAAGAAAAAAACAGAAAAAAAAACCAAATAAGCCAAAAAAAACCCGAAAAAGCCCACAAAACACCCCAACAAAAACCCACAAAAAGAACATCAAAACAAAATTTAACCAAAAAAGAGAAAAGAATAAGAAAAAGAAAAGAAAAAAAAAGCAACCACGAAAAGAACCCCAAACAAACCTTACTGTCCTCTTATCCATGGGAACCATTCATCTCCTTTCCCTTTCCCATCTACCATCACAGACAACATACATTTGCTTCTGTCTGTGTAATCACAATGAATGGGTACACAATTCCAGTGTGCCTCTGCCACTGTTGCACAAAACAGTTGACTGAGCAAACCCTAAAGGAGCATGAAGGGGGTTCCTTTTAGCTGAACAAACAAGTGCTCTCCTTACAAGGTGGGATTGGACAGTTAAAAAGTATAAAGAAATATATAACAAACTGTTGCTCCAATACCCGTTTTGAAGAAGTCCAGTCCTTTCTCACTGGTCAGTTGAACAGGAGCAGCCTTTTCTAGATATGTTAAGTAAAACCAGTTATGCTCAGCAAGTTGAATAGTTGAGGAGCCTTCATATTGGAGGTGAAGGATTGACATTCATTGTGAATCATGTTTTGAGTTCTCCTGCTGTCACATAACCAGCAGATTTCCATAGAAAATGGGAGCCAAGAACTTCCAAAATTCAACTCTTTTTTTTTGCAACTGAATTACACAAGAAGTCTATTAACATCTACAATACAAATTATCTCCTTGGTTTGATTCCATTGTTTTTCTATTACCTACATGTTGTTGAAAGTAACTAGTTTATTAAGGATGCACAAGAATGTGTTAGCACAGATAAAGAAACTATTTTTTTTTAAATATATAGGACAACCGTTTTCATAAATGTGCAATAAAAACAGTAAATATATACTAGGGTATGAGTAGTCAAGAGAAAAGATTGTAATATGCTGGTTTTTCATTGTTGGGGGTGGTTTTGAATTTGTTTACTTTTATTTTTTGTGGGAACATTTCACCTGCTGAGTGTATGAGAATTTGCTTTTTAAAAAGGCTTTTTAGAGTTTACAGTAGAATCAATGGAAGGAAAAGTTAATAAGGGCTGTTTTTAAAAACTTTACATTCCTTCCTATTCTCTAACTACACTTGGGAAGTGCACTTTAGAGATGTTTGCTGTGTAGCTGGGAAATGAAGGAAAACTATAGAAAATGTTCTCTTAGGAAATAAAATATAGTTACCTACTTTCTAGCTATGAAATACCCCTTGATAAATATTAATGTTGTAAGAACATTTAATCACTGGTGCATAATGCGTTTTTGTATACAATTTACGGTCTGTTAAATTCTGGAGAAAAACAAAAAGAAGATAACCATGCTGCTTAAGCGGTTCAAGATGCACATGTTAAGCTGCGAAGCTCAAACATTTTGCAAGAGTATTTGTTTTGATAGTGTTTTGCTACAACCTGGACTGAAGAGCCTAAAACGATCTGTGCAAATACGACAACAAAAAGCACCAGCTAATGCAAAATTCTTCAGCACTGGTTTGTTTCTATAATTCTTCCCTTCCCTTCCTTGCACATGCTATATTTTGTTCAATAAAACATGGTGCTTTTTTATTTATTTTCTTTTCTTTTAGAGGCACATGTATTAATTACAGTGAATTGATGCAAAATTGGGGGAAAATGTAGAAATGCAAAAGAAAAAGCCTTAACTAATGGTAGAATGTAGACTTTTGAAGGACAGAAATGTTACTGAAAAGTGATGGAGCAATAACTGGGCAGTGCTCTGGTACTGTACAACAGCTGATAAGTCACACTACTGAGAAAGCTCTTACTAGGTGAGCTCTTGTTCAACTGACCTCTTAATTCTAGTAAGTGTACATGGTCAGTAAACAGTTTGTTATAACCTTTATCTACCTCTGCTGTGCAAAGGCCATCCAACATCCATTCCTGTGATGTTCCTCGTGGTTTTTTGTTCACACCATTACTCACTGTCATCTATTTTTACACTGTACCAATACCGTACCTGGTCTGGTTCATCTCGATTGAATTAGCACCTGAAGAAGATTTCTTTTTTATTTCTCTTTTGCTTCATGATGAATTAATGTAGAGATCTATCTTTAAAGTATTTTATTTCTTCTTTTCTGCTCTTTTTCATTCTTCATTCCTTATTTTTCTATAAAAATGTTTTCAAGTGGTGTCAGTGAAAAATGACTCTTCACTGCTTGGCTACACTCAGTCATGTGTCATACAATATGAGAGAGACAGGAGGAAAAACAGTGACAACAACATCACATACATAATGTAGCCTAATTAAACTTGGGGAAAATGAAGCAGAAAACAATTACAGACTTTCAATTGCAAATATAAGATGTAATAAATTCATCCCCCTCTCCCTACCTGGAGTTAGTGCCTGCAGTTCAATGGTCTGTGAATTTTCTCTGTCATCTTTTTGAGGTCTGTTTCTTTAATTTCTGAAACAAAGAGTCATGTTGCAGTTGAATACTGCTGGGGTATCTGTTGCCATTTTCACTCTAGCAGTGTGGTAAGAAGCTTCTCTTGGTGGTACCTGGGACATCAGGAGTAGACAAAGACTCTTCTATGAAGTTAAGCAACATGTAATCATGTATGATGCAAAATTCCATCCCATCCATTCTTCATTCGTAAAAGTTTTCCTGGCACAAACTTAAGCATGCTTGATATTGTGCACATATTACTTTTTTTCAGAATAAATTTGCATCTTGCCACTGCTATAACTGCCATCTTGTTCCATTTCTCCTTGTACTGTATGCCTAATACATACATGATAAAGAGCTGGCTTAACAAAGAAGTAACACTAAAATCTTACTGCAAATGACTGAAGAGAAGAAAAAGAAAAAAAAAGAATATTTATTTTATGATCATATGGAAGAAATTAATTTCCCATGTCTTTTATCGTCTTATTTTCTGCAATAGGGAAAATGCAGATTTTGTGCAATATGTTAATACTGCTAAGCCAAATGTCATATAACATAACCAGAGCTATATGTTATTCCTTATTGCATTTGCATTCAGTAATACAGTATATTGTTGCTTTTCTTTCATTAAAGAGACAGTATCTTTTTTCTTTTTTTTTTTTAATATAGCAGGTGAAGGCTGTGCTTCTCCACACCATAATTTAAAGACAAAAAAACCAACAAAATGTTAGGATGAAGTTTTAGTTCTATAAATGATGAAACCAAAACCAAGCCATCAGCTGCCAAAGAATCTGTTGAACAGTAGTTACAAACAAAACAAAGATATTTCTCCTTGAGAGATAAAAATAATTTTATTCTGCATGATTAAAGAAGAAAGAGTAAAAGAATGAGAGATGTATTTCAAAGAGCAGAGGCCAGGTGTCATCTGATACACGCTGATACAGCTTATATAGTTATACTCTTCTATTAAAGAGTGAGGGACAAAGCATTGTCTTCTGCTCTCTCTGTATTTATGATAATGAACGTCCTTTTTGCAAGCATTGCCTCTCTGCACAGAAGATACCTGCCAACCATGAGAGCTGAAGGTAGCACATGCACACCAATTTACGCAGTGAAAACTGTCTTGAGTGACTATCCAAAGCACAAGCAAAACTCATTTGTGGAGTAGACCTAGTTTTTAGGAAAACTCATGATACACATGAAGAGTCACTTAAGCAAGGGGTCTGTGAAGGTGCCTGGTTCTTACTTCAGCTTTCACAGTATGTCTTATCAGTGCCACAGCCCCATGATAAGCCCTGCTCAGGCAGGCTTCCAGCTGGGCTCAGAGCCATGCTGAGTTCAGGGAGCCTTGGTACAGGTAAAGGCATGCACCCACAAAAAATTCATGGTAGCACATATGTCTCAATTTGCTATCCCATAATCTTTACTCAGGAATTGTTCATGGGAATAGTGCATAAGCAGAAGATCTCTGGGTTCAGCCCTAGCCAAGTCTTGATAAGAGATTGGCAAAAGCATATGATTGGTGAATGGTCCTTTTTTATTATTACTGTCTACTCATATTAGTTTGGTGAAGGAGTGGCTTCCAAATTTAACTACAAGTGCGGAGGACAAAGTAGCAGAAAATTTGTCTTTGTGGAGAAGAAATTAAATAGCTTTGTGAGGTAAAAAGAGACTTTGTCATTTTTCAGCAGCTGTCAGCAGTCTTTCAGAAAAGCTTGGGAAAATAATATGTCTAGTTCTGAGTATGATAATTCTCATTAAACCTAGATGTTTTTATGAGAAATAGGACTGGATCACAAACCATCTCAACTGAGGGATATAATTTGCCAATATTTCCTACAGCAACCCTGAGAAATTACATTACTGAACACCTCTAGGTATCCTATACTTAACAGCATTTTTTCAAATGTTAACAAGCTTGAGATAGGAGGGAAAAGGAGGGAGAGAGAACTATTGTCATTCTGGAAAAAAAAAAAAAAAGTCTTGGCCAACTTAGAAAATCCATCCAAGAAACAGTTATAATTCTTCAAAATACAGTTGAGACTAAAAAAAAAGAAAAAAAATCATATGTAGGTGTAGATCTATATAGAGATAGACCTATATCAAAAAAGAGAGAGAAAAATATATGTTCTCTACAATTATTTCAAATACAGCATACTGTAGAACAAAAATGCCAAAGGATAAGACCTAATAAAAAATAGAGCAAAATTGCTGTATTTATATTCCTTACTATGGAGTGTGAATTTCCAGGTAGAATTTCAGATGTAGAAATAGATTTTATAATAAAAAAGTAAATAATTTGGGCAAAAGGGACATGTTTGGCTATTCTTTCCACATACTGTCTCCTATGAGTTTAGTTATTTTTCTGAACTTCTTCTTCAAGTCATTGACTTACACAGGAAGATCCCAGGGTCACAGACCTCATCCCAGCAGTTCCAGTGGCTGTTGAGGACACAGGACATCTCAGTCATGAGTCCTAAGGGATAGTCTGCACTCAAAGTGCTGCCTCTGCTTCAGCATTTTAGTCCAAACTCTCGGCTCTCCCTCTCTCTCACTGTGTTCATCTCTTGGACACACATGAAGTGACTCAGTTTCCTCTTCTGAGGAGCATGTGCTTGGCCTGCTTGCATCTTCAGCCTCAGTCAGAGAGTCATTACACAGGTCAGAGGAAACACTACTATGCTTTAAATGCTACATGTGCACTGAGCACCCCAAACAGCTGAAATAGGATAAACATAACAAGCATGCTTTGGAACCAGCCCTCTGAGTAAGCCAGCTGCATAGATCTCCAGACCTTTTTGTTATTTTCACACTGAGAACTGTCTCAGCAGAAGGGTTTTATCAACCAGTCTTTGTCAAATCTCTCTGCAGTAGTTAAGACACTCCTCCCAGCTGCCCCCCTTGTATGATTTTACCAGGACTTATTGTACATGGTAGGACAAGATAAAAGAAGATGTGATGTCCCACCCCAGTGGAAAATGAAGGACACCTGGATGAAGACTAGAATGCCAGCTGGGACAACTATAACAAAGACATACAAACCTTTCCATGGAGTCTTTAGCAGTGGGGAAATTGAAGATGGAAGAAGGGTACTTTCTGTCAAAGGGATAAATCAGGCAGCAGAGGGATTTATTTTCAGAGATCACTACATGATGTATTTGAATGTATTTGAATGTAGTTTTAGTCAGGACAACATTGAGCATTGCAGCACCAAAATTTTATGTGTCTTATAAGTGGCAAATATGCAACTCTGAATTAAGGTGGATGAAGCATAATACACAGTAGGATTTGGTGATACAAACCAAGAATCTCCTGAGGAAGGTACTATCTAAGCAAGTGCTCTACATAGAATGGGATAGCCCTATTTTACTCCTGCTCTCTTGGGGTCATTCTTAGAGCATCTAGGAAGTTCCTATGTCTGGAATTCACATTTCTGAAAGTTTTTTACTAGACAAGCTCCTCCACCAGCTTTTTTGCCTGAAATGCAGTGTAGGATGAAGTGGCAACATGATACCATCTAGAACACAGTGAATGAGTTTTCTGTGAATGCAGATCAGTCCTTCTCTAATCAGCAGACTACTCTTATTAAATGAGGAAGAAAAACTAATTTTTTTTCTTTTCTAGTGTTTCTCCAGTGGACACAAATCAATGAACTAAAAATTGGTCTAGTACAAGTGTACAAATTCTGGTTACTACACACATATAAGAGAGAGATGTTCTTTTCCTCCTCTGAGGAATGTTGATAGATTATCTGGTATCATTATGTAATTTTGACAGTCTTCATTATAATTTCCACAGGGAATTCAAGTGTGCTCAGTTCCACTTGTTTCATTTGATGATGAAGGGCACCTAGCACTTTACAAGACCAAGTTCCTATGTGGCAGTGGCACTTAACAATTGCAAGCTGCTATGCAGTTTTCTAGAAAAACTCTGAAAAAAGGCAGAGCAGCTACATAAGTTGGAAGATATCATAAGAAAATAGTGACTAGTTGTTGATAGTTTTGTAGAAAGCCAGTAAAAACAAGGGCAAAAGAAAAAAGAATTGTCTTTCCCCTTTCTTTCCTCCACATTTCCCTTTCTCTGACAGTGTCACCAGTCTGAAGTAGGACATAATTTTGCCTTGGTAGCCCTCTGAAAAATTAAATGCATTTGATAAGAGGTAAAATTCTCCTATTTCATATTTTCTATGCATGTAGAATAAGAAACAGAACAAAATAATGAAAACAAAACACAAAAAAATTAATGAAATAAAATTATTTTTTCATCCGCACAGAGATGTTTCCACATCATTTCCTATTCATCATTAGTCCATAGGTCCACTGAATTCAATGGGACTCATGCTTTTCATTTAGATGGAAATAGGATTAATGCCATGGATCAAAATCTGCCAGTGTCAGAGCAAGTCCTTCCACTGACTTCGGGGAGGATTTGAAAAGTCCAAGGTCCCTTTGAGCACAGATAAACTCACATGGATAAGATAAATAAACATGTGATCAGCTGAAAGATTGAAATGTTCCCAATGTTTGTCCAAGGGTTTGGTCAAATTAGCTGCAGCTCTATGCAAAAGTCATGTTGAGCCAAAGCTTTGAGCTTTGATTTGATAGACCTTTCTTTTTCTGAACTCTAACAAGTTTCATTCAGGGTTTGAATATGCAAAAACTTACACAGGATTATAAATACAAGGAGAAAGACTGAAAAAAATTTATAATATTTTCACTCCCACAAGGGAAAATGAAATTTAAAAATTCTGATAATTTTGGGTTTTTAAAGTAACCCTTGATGACAATTTATTTATGTAGTTCTTCAGAAGCTGCTTGGTTTCACTTGTTTGCTTTCCTTTGTTTTGTTGAAAACCAGACTTTTGGCCTTTTAAAGATTCAGATTGAACTATGCAGCTACAAATTATATGTTTCTGTTAAAAGATTTGCAATTAAAATTATTCTACTCTTCTGTTCCTTCCAAATTGTATGACAGAAAGCTCATGTTAAAAATAGATTTATCTAAGTGTGTTTAATCTTTGTTTCTTTTTTCTTTTCTTTGTTATTTGTTTTTATTTTCTTTCTTCAGAGTTAAGGACTGGATTTTATTTGAAATGGGCTAAACTGGCATCAGTGTTTTTTAACAATATGGAATGTCCTATGATTCTTAGCATTGAAAAGAGGGCTATGTGGTCCTGTCAGAAAAAAAAAAAAAGAAAAAAAAGCTGTAAATTGTAATAATATATTAAATATTGTATTATTATAGCAACTTTAGTTAAGCAACTAATACTATCTTTAATTTTTTACAGAGAACTTTGATGAAATAATTTATTACAATGACTCACAGAAAAAACTTGTTTTCAAAATGACAGGAGAAACTGTTGAAGATTGTGAAAAAAATATTAACAATAATGCTCTGCTAAGAATAAATTTAAAGATGCAAACAGTGAGTCTGACTTTTTGGATCAGGGTTTTGTGACTGAAATTAAATCCAAAGTGTTGGGGGGAATAATTACTTTAAATAATGCTTAAATTTAAACAAATTTCTTTTCAAAATAAAAAGAAAAGAGATAAAAAAAGCCAAAACACTTATGTTCTGGCCTGGACTGCAGTTACTTATTTCAGAAATTGCCATAGACAAAAATATAAAGATTGAGGTAATTTCCTCATATTCAGTTGCTTTTCCAGGCTGTACTGTATAACACAGCAACAGTACTTTACAGCTGTTTAGCTCAGATCCCTTATGAAAGGAAAAAAATTAGAATAAATAAAAAATAATATCCACAAAAGAAGAGCATTTAATTTTTAGAAGATGTATGTTAAATTTCAATGGTGCAACAGCTACAAAAATACATGTTCATTTACTACCTATGGGATATTCAATGGGGGTGTGAATTGGTAGTAGATACTTGCCCATCTGGTTGCACAAGGATCAGTTCTTCTCAAAAAGGATTTGCAACCAAACCACAGCTCAAAGAGGTGAGTTCAAAGATCTTTAGAAGTCAGACTTCTTATGTTTTAGGAACTATTTTGGGTAACAGTAAATGATAGCAACCAGTCTGTGGAAATTAGTGCTGATCCTCCTAATAACATGAATAAAAATTCAATAAATCCAGTTTAAGATACTGCTACAAATCAAAGATGAAAATAAAAAGTCATTTGTAACAATCTGAGCTGTAAATAAGGTGAGGAAATAAACCAGAAGCCTCACAGTTTCCTCACAGACGTGTAACTTAAGATTGCCTCCCCACCTTCACAGCCACCTACTTTTTGCCCTACCCACCTGTTCATAGAGGTAGGTACGTACAGTAGGTGAATGAAGTCCCCTACAACTGTTCTACATCAATATATAGAGTACAAACAAGTTTGTACTACATACAAACTCCTTCTGCATGTCATAAGGTCGGTGTTGAAACCAGGTTTTCCTTGTGATGAATAGCATCCAATGTTGTGAAGGAGACAAATTTCACTGATTCAGTAGATTAAAATCTGAGGTCCAGAAATGCCAGTTTTTCATTAGGCTTCCTAGATGGAGATATGAGGACTACACTTTGTTTCAAACCTATGGTCAAGGTCTCCTCTACTGCAAGGATATTGAGGTTTCGTTTTATGTATGCAACATCATCAGGCATAAAGTGAATGCCAGATAAGTGTGATGCCTATTTTAATAAAACTGTTTGGGGCATGGAATGAAATATTTTTTTCTGACTGGCCATTTTCACATGGGGATGAGAAAAAGGAAACAAAGTATGCATAAACCAAAGTAAAACTAATTAAGCATTTGATATATGTAATGTTATTTCAAGAACCCTGTTGGGTTTTTTTGTTTGTTTGTTTTTGTTTTTTTATAAAATATCTTCCATCTCTTTTAGCTTATGGTGGGATTGGTCCACTTTTTTAATAAAACTTCACAAGATTATATTAGTCTATGCTCTATACTGAAAGTGATGCATGATGTTCTTCAGAAGTAAATGTATTCACCAGACCAAGCAAGCAGAGATTTTTTCAGGCATTCACTCCTACCCACTTAGCTCATCGAGCCCTGTTCCATGCCCAGTTGTTTACTGTGGCCTTCTGTTTAATATGCCTTGAGTATTTCATAGAATCATAGAATTTTAAACAATTTAGATTCAAAGAGACATTCAAAGATCACCTAGTTTCCAATGCTCCTGACACGGGCAGGAATAGCTTTCACTAGACCAAGTTGCTCAGAGCTCCATGCTCCATGCTCCATGCTCTTGAATACTTCCACAAATGGGATATCTGTAACTTCTTTGGGCAACCTGTTCCCATGTCTTGCCATTCTCATCATAAGAAAAAAACCTTTTCTTGTGTCCAATCTATACCTACCCTCTTTCAGTTTAAAATCCTTCTGGTGTTGCTTCAATGTCTCTCGCTTGCTAAGCCCTCTTCATACTTTGAAAGGGTCCACAGTCTTCTCCAGGCTGAATAACCCCAACTCTCTCATCCTAACTTTGTAGGAGAAATGTTCCAGCCCTTGACCATTTTCGTAGTCCTCCCTTGGTACACTCTATCTGGTACTGGTGACCCCAGAGCTGCATGCAGTACTCCATGTAGTATCTCCCGCAAGAATGGAGTAGGCATTCGTCTTGCCCATCATGCTTCTTTTGACACAGCCCAAGAATGGATTGTCTTTCTAGGTTGCAAGAGTCCACTGCTGGCTCACGTTCAATTTTTCATCTACTGATGTCCCCTTTTTCAGTTTGGCTGCTCACAATTTGTGCATCCACCAAACTGTATTGACCCTGAAGATTGGCCCAACCCAGGCATAGGATCTTGCACGTGGCCTTGTTTGAGTGAATGAGGGCCACCACTCAAGGCCACCAGGTTCTTCTTGAAGAAGCATATTTGACCACTCAGCTTGGTATCAGCCACAAACTTGTGGAGGGTACGTTCAATCCCACTGCATCTAAATAGATTACAGACCACAGAGGGACAGCACATGTCACTGCTTTCCACTTGGATATTTGGTTACTAACCATAAGACTTTAGACATGGCCATCCAGCTAATTCCTTATCCATTCAACAGTTCATTGGCCAAACACATATGTCTCCAATGTAGCATCAAGGATGTTGTGTGGGACCATTCCAAAGGTCTTACAGAAGTTCAGGTAGATGGGATTTGTAGCTCTTGTGTTGTCCACTGATGCAGACACTCCATCACAAAAGGCTAGTAGATTAAGCAGGCATGATTTGCATTGGTTAAGCCACATTGGCTGTTTCAAATCATCTCCCTGTCTTCCACATGCCTCGAAATAACTTCCAAGAGGATGAGTTCCATCATATTACCAGGTGCAAAAGTGATAATGACTGGTTAGTGGTTCACAGGGTTCTCCTTTTTACCCTGCTTAAAAACGGGTGTGCTCTCTCCATTTTCCAGGCACTGGGACTTTGTCTGATGGCCATGACTTTTCAAATTTCGTGGAGAGTGGCAACTACACCAGTTAATTCCCTCAGGACTCTAGAAGGCATCTGTTTGTGTCAGGTTCCTCAGGTGCTTTTGAATCTGATCCTAAATGATGATGAGTTGGACTTTGTTCCTCTCATCCTTGCCTTGAGTTTCAATAACTTGAGAGATTTACACTCTTAGAAATCTGTATTTTTCCAGAATCAGACAATATCTCTTCCTGTCAAATGCATAGACTACTTCACCTTATTTTAATCTAACAGTGATTTAACAAGGTTATGAGGAATTATATTTTTTCCCCAAAGACAATTAAAACAGAGCCATATGGAAAATAAAGCATTTTACTTTACTTATACTATTCTTCAGATGCTTCACAGAAGCCTTGGCTTCCTCAAAATATTTTAGGAAGCTACCAGGAGAAAAGCTTAAAAGAAAGAAAGCTTAAATTAAGAAGAGCATAAAGGTTGCAGAAATAGCTAAAACTGGAGGTACAGATGAATGTGCTACAGGTATATGCAGTCAGAAACTAGGAGGAGAGATACTCAGCATAGGCACATAATCCTGTATGAAATTTAATAACACAGAGTATGTAACAATAAAAACAAATAAATGTCAAAGCCCATGTCTAGCATTCTAACAAGTGAAAATCTAAAAGTTAATAACAAAATTAAAAGTGACAGCAAAATTTTTCAAACAAACCACAAGTTGGGTCAAGAACTTAGGCTTTTTTGTTGTATAAAAATTATTTCCAATTTTGAGGGGTATGTGATTTCAGGATTTTGTTCAAGGGGTTTTACCAGCATTTTAAGAACATCCTCTATTATTAGTGAAACAAATTTTTCAGGCTACTCTGGAAAATTTCTTCATAAGGTGATCAATCCTTTTGTCCTTGATAATGTGTTACTCTAAGATTATGCTCACAGTTAAAAAAAAAAAAAAAGCTGCTTATTAACTTTAAAAATATCATTCCCAAATGAGTGGATTAGCCCTTTTTTCTGAGGAGGCAAAAATTTCATATTTGGAAAAAAAGAAAACGAACAACCTGTTATAGAATATAGCAAATCTAATGTAATGCTATGGTAACTGCTTATCCAATAGTGAAGAATCTCAATAAACTTACTTAAATGATCCAAATTACGTGGTATAAGAAATACACATTTCTTGTTAATATTAACTTTATTATGCCTACTGTTATATCCAGTGTCAGCTCCAAATCAGATGTATCTTTTATTTCTATGGTGTACTCCTACTTTATCAAAATAACATAGAATTACAAAGTTGTATACATTTACTTCAAGGTGTCTCATGATTGTGACAACATTGTAAAAATTTAGGTCTTCCACACAGAGCTATAAAAATCAGCATTGCAAAAAAAACCAAAAATGTGAATTAAGAACTGTATCCAAACCCCAAATATTTCAAAATATCAAAGGATACATGGAAACCATGTCAAAATCAGTTTAGACTCACATGACTTACAAAACCTGGAGGCTTAGGTAAATGGAAGGAAACTGGGACCGTGGTTGTTTTGGTAGTGAGTCACACATACAGCCCAAACCCTCTAGGTCCTAAATCCAGTTGCACAGTTATTCCCATTTCTTTTGATGAAACGCCATAGGATCAAAGGGACTGTGACTTCTTACTGCCTGCAACAAGTAGTTCTCTAAGTTTTAGTCCTCACCATACCAGTATGTGATTCTTGGCTTCATTAATACTGTGAATTTCTACACACAGAGGTACACAATTTTTTTGTTACCCTTGGGGCTGGTTTATTCAGCAGGAGAAGTCCTGCTACAGTCAAGAAGTACTTCCAGAGCTCTACGGAGGCTTTCGAGATTGTATTGGCTCCATGGGGTTTGGGGTGAGTTTTTTTCTGTACCATTATTACACGAGGTGCCATGGATGTTGATACTGTACTTTCCAGTAGAACAGAATTTAGGAAAGTAGTTATGAATTTTTCATCTTCAGCCAGAGCACTAAGTTCAGCAATAACACCAATATATCCTGCCTTTGAACTTGCACAGTATTTTATTAAAGCAAAGATGGATATAAAACAAATGTTCCATAAGGTTTGAAAAGTCTCTTTCTTTCTAATGCTTAGCATTTGGAAACTTGAAATTTAATTTATCTGCCAGGTCCTGTATTGTGTGCAATTGAATCAAAGACCTAGACTTAACCTCTATTCTTATTTTCTAGAAATCAAAACTCCCATTTAGGTGTTGATATTCTGTCTCCTTTCTGATTCAGACCTCATTTCATTTCTTAAGAGGTGTCCCTGAAGTATCAAATTTTAAAACAGAATAAATAATTTTCTACTCTAAGTAAAATGCATTAATCTATCCATTATAAGTACAATGAATTAAATAAACAAATGAATACAATATAAATTGAGGCTTGCACTGCCTAGCTGACAACTACTATCACCTCTGGGTCAGATAAACATGATCTATAGAATATGATGAGAAAAGAAAGTTCTTTGTTTAATATAAACATACCCAGAAAACTGTTTAAGCTAGTCAGAGGAAATGCAAACATCCCCCATTCTCCATATTTGTAAAAATTCCATATTTTTGCAATAATTTACACCCCAGGATTTAGACACTGTATTCAACACTGAAGGGAAAATACATGCAAGAATATCAAAAGTAATTTCTCTCTTTATGTGAGGTATTCCTTCTCCAAATGCCCAAGGATAGAATTTAAATTAAGAGAAAACTAAGCAATACTTCTGATATTGGGGGTGGTAGTGGTGGTGAGTTAATTCCTTTCTATTTCTCATCTTCTTTCCTCTTGCCCTCCTAATATTATTGCACACTCATACTATTTTCCATAAAGAACTTTAAATGCAGCATATATATGGTGGTTTAATTTCTTTCTGTGGCTGAGATCTGCTTCCTTCTTGCAAGTGCCTTTCAGGCTGGTGGGCATAGTCCCATTGCTCTTTATCTTCTTTTGCCACCATGTATGACATATTTCCAGTTTCAACTTAATGGACACAAAAAAAGGAGAGCCTGGGAACAAGAATGAAATAGTCAAGAGGACAGATAAATTTGCTTCCTTCATATCCTTTTTCTTCTCCAAGTCTCTGCTGTAATACATTTCACCTCATCCATCACATCTAGGGACTTCATGACTCATTACCTCCTTTTTCCAAAAGGTGATCCTCCAGAGATGTGGCTGCTCAGGACACCTGGCCCAGAGAAAAGGAAGGCAGAGTCAGATGTTTCATCCATCATGAGGCACAGAACTTCCAAATCCAAATATTTTTCTTTACACTCACAACCTTTCTTTAAATTTGAATACTTTTCTGATCATTGTATAAAAAAATTGTAGCCAGTTCTATCTATTTTTGAATGACGTAGTGATCTCAGGATCAGGAATTTAATTTTCTGTCACTAACATTAGCCTCTTTCTTGAAATAGTTGGGTATTTGCTTCATTACAGTAAGTCTGAATAGTCATTGATACTGAGTTCATCAAGAGCCAGAAGGGAGATTTGTAATCCAACATTTCAAATCTTGACAGCATATTCTCCTTGCTCGCTCTGATTGTTATTTCCATAGCAGAAATTCCTCTAGAATCAAATAGTCAATGTAAGACAAACAACAAATGCAGGAAAACAAATTTGTTATTGGTTTTGATTGTTTATACGTAGTATTGCTTTTTATAAATAAGTTTAACCCCAAACAAACACCAGCTATTAAGAAAAATCCACCCATGTATGGATGACAGAAGGTAGTTCAGGGATGCCCTTGTGAATGACATATTGACTTCTCAAAGCTCAGGTCCTGTGTTCAATATATTGGTTTCTTTTTTCCTATTAAATATTCTTTAAAACAATGAAATGTGAGGAAAAGAATGAATGAAAATTCTGCATGCATTTCTCTGCCTAATTTCAGCTGGCTTTTCCTCAGGATTTACCTGAATCAAGTACTCAATATTTCAATACAATTTCTTAATAACCTCAGAGCTTCCAAAAACTAATTGATTTTCTTTACTAGCCACCAGGTGGCAATCATAAACTTCCATAAACTTAGCCTGCACCATCAACTCTTCTGAAGCAGCTACTGCAGACAGAGAATATGCTGCAAACAGAAAGCAGAAACAGGTATCTCCATGGTTACCATGATACTATGTTTGTTGTTTGTCGTGGGTGAAACTAAATGAAACCATGCTCTTGCTTCTAAATTACTTATTTCTTCATTAAGTTCTGAGCAGATAACCTTGAAAAAAAATGTCTTCTGCTGAAAGATGTACTTTGTCTCTCAAAGAGCCTGTTGATAGCTTATTATCCATGTGGCATTTTTAGCCTTCTGGACAGTAACCATAATGAATATTACTGAAGAAAATCTATTTGGAGTTTTAAGTTGCATTTTCTACCCAAGTAAAGTCTAATAATAATTTGGCTCAAGTACTTGTTTTTCTCCCTCTCTTACCAGGGCTTTGAGTGAGATATTGCAAAGCTATGGCAGGCAGCGAAAGACAATCTGCATTTTCCCTTTCTATATGATAAGGCTTTTAAAGGACAGAGAGGTCTTTAACAGAGCCTTGATTTTCAACATCATTGTCATACTTAGAAAACTGAATATGGAAAGCTCTGGTCTGCTTGTGTGCTTTATTTTGAACATTCCAGTTGAGAGAGATATAGCTAGATATCAGCAGATTTTTTTTTTTTTAAAGTGTTTTAAACCCAACTGACATTTGATTTTCGTTGTGTTTTTCTTCTTCTAAGACTCTTGCTCCTAGATCTTTACCTGTAGGTCATTCAGTCTTAGCTCCCATAGCTTTGGATTCACTGGAAACTGTTTTCTACTTAGTTGCATTACAGCTAACTGAGCAACAAAACAGCAAAACAAAGATGTAAAAAATACATTGATTCTCCATCTTCTGATAGGAATCATGTATTTTGATTAGGCAACACTATGTTTCGTCTTTAAAAAGATGGCATAAAATAAAAAAGAAAGAAAAGTTATGAAAGTTATGAAAACTCAAGACACAGTAAGAATATCTGGAAAAGTTAAATAATTAAAAATAATAAAAGAAGTCACAGAAAAAAACCTGCAGTTTAAGAACTATTGGAAGCCCTGGCTAGTTGGAGGGAAAAACTCCACCATCCAATAGGCTTGAAGGACATCAGATTAAGAGAAAGGATCTAAAAGACTTTTTTTTAAAAGTTTCCTGTTTTCTGGTGAAAGTTGCTTTCAGAAACAGCAGCATTAAGAGGACATGAAAAAACAGTAATAATTAGATCATTTCAATCAAGTCAAGATAACATAAAGATAAGACAGAACCTTATAGACTGATACTGTCTTTGTCTTAATTATTTACCATTTTCTATTTTAAGTGTTCTTCAGCATTTTCTTGGAGCATTTGTTAGGTATAAGGTAGGGAATTGGCAGTCTAGGTGTGAGATTTGATGTAGAAATTCCTGTGATGATGCAGTCTTTTGTGTCTTGGGCTTTTTACTGCCTTCCAGCACATAGGCTGTTTTGTGTGTTTTTCTTGTCCCTGAGCAAGCTCAAATTTCCAAAGTACATTTCCATTACAGTTTTAAATTTCCCTCTGTCATTCAAAGACAAGCCATTCTTCAATTCTTATAGTCAAATTAAGAAGAAAAACAAAAGTGTAATATTGTTACTTGTAAAGAAAAATCAGGTAATTTCTTATTTTAAAAAGAGAGAGACTATCTCCATGCATTCACCATAAAGAATGTAAGGACTCCCTAAGTTTGTGAACCTGAGGTATTTTTCCCTTTTGATAACTTGTGTTCTCTGTAGGAGCAGTTAGATGGCAGTGCTGCTACACTATTCAAAGCAACCACTTCTGGTTTTGTCAGAAACCATCACTTCAATCCAACATTACAAAGTCAAAGCATAATTACCACTAATGCTCCTCCTCTCTTGAGCAATGCCATCAGGGTATATCTTGCAAATGAATGGAAACTGTTAATTATAATTATATTAGACACCCATATTGTATGTTTCAGCAGTGCTGGTGTCGTCTTTGGATCTTTGTTTATCATTACACAGGAGATATTAAAGTAAAAGGATGGAGACCACAGTGACAACACTCCTTTATAGTATGAAAATTATGCATCCTATTTCATTAACAGCTCAGCCCAGTAATTTGAAAGTGCTTGTAATTGGATTATTCTGTGCCCAAATTTTACACATATGTCACTAAAAAAGAAGTAAATGTTTAATTAATCTTTTTTTTTAGGTTGTTTGCAATCTAATTAAGATGTTTGCTTTCACTGACAAAGTAATATTTCATATTTATTTTACCTTGAAACCTATATCTTCATTTTCAACCCAACCTCCAGGGAACTATTTCAAGTAGAACTATAATATGTGTACAGTACAAATCCTGTCTGTGAGGAAACTGGGGAATAGCATGTGCTTTCTTAGCTCTTCATCCTTTCTTCTTCACACCAATTTTCCCAACTCTGTTTTCCTTTTCACAAAAACCCTAGCTTATTCTTAGCTTCCTGACCTTTCCAGAAAAGACCTGTCATCTTTCTCTTAGCATTTTACTAGCCGATCTTCCACAATCTGTCTGGTGCACCTCCCTGACATTTTTCAGCTGTGCTGAATCCTGACTGCTACACTGACCCTGCAGGTGTGTTACTTTCTTTGAACTTCTGCTGTGTCTTCCTAGAACTTGCCTGAAGTCAGGAAAGTACCCCTTTAAGCACCCACAAGCAGATTCATTTGTACTACTTTAGGTTTGTCTAAATTACTGCAATGCCACCCTCTGCAGTGGTGATGCAACTGTACTGCTGTAGGAGACCTCCTGCTGGCTGTACATCTTTTCCAGCTACAGCAGGGCTGAGTAAGCTGTTAAAGCCTGCAGTAGATCCTTACTTAGGTCTTAGCAAGCATCTCTACCAGTGTTTTCTCCCTCTGAAAGTCAGTTTCCACAGTTCTAAAAAGTTCCATTCAAAATGAGCCAATCTGCAATGAATTGCTCATCATTTTGAACTGATTAAACCATTAAGCATGCAACTTTTCCCTAATCAGACCAGGATAATAAACAGGAAAAGAGCTATCTCACCAAAGTGCAAAATACAGGTGCCAGGACAGCTTTTCCTCTCTGTAACCAACAGAAGGTTGTTCAAATAGCCTTTTACTGTCCTAAATCATACTGCTAAAAAGTTGGCTGCTCTTACTCATTGCAGTAGACCATTTAAGCACCACACAGATATTTCTCCCTGAAAGGAAATTCTTGGCTAGCTTTCTTTTAGGCAAAACAGCTTACTTTTCTTGTTTCTTTTTTTCCTAGCTCGACTTTCTAATCTCCCTCAAACTAAAGCTGTTATTTTACCAGGATTTGTACCATGTGGCCAGTAGCCTGGGAGCTCCAGGAGCTTCAAGGCAAGCTGAGGTACTCAGGGCTGCTGGGGACTGTGTGTACAGAAGAGGACAACTGAAAGCAGAGTTCCTTGGATTCCCCAGGTTACCAGCATTGCAGGAGCTTGCTATGGGGAGTGCCCACGGAGGAAGGAATCAGGAAGCTGGCTGTTAATGAAACAGACTTTTCCTAAGAAACCTTCCTGGATCCAGCTGGGAAATTAGAAGAATTTGACATGGTGGAACATTTGAAGTGTTGTTAAATGTGCATTTCCCAGTGGAAGGTTCCCAGACAGCTGTCATAATTTCAGTACAAAAGAGATAAACACACAGCTGAAGACACCATAACCATTCTTTACTCTTCTTTGCATTAATGCCTCAGAAATTAATTTGCAATAAAATCCTTTGAGTTTATTCACTTTATCTGAACTCAGAGATAATTCTGTTGATATTTTGCCAGTCTTCAGATAGAAGTCATCTTCTGGAAGAAGTGATAGAGATTCTGCATGAATATATGATGAGTATATCTTCATTCATCTGCAACACGCAGGCAGAGTGTCTATTATATATCTATTCTCCACATAAACAATTACTCATAAGCAATTATTAGATCAATGTTGACAATGCCAGATATTCTGAGTCAGCTCCCATGTCCTTGCTATGTCTCAGGGAGATTTATACATAGATCTTCATATGTGCAACTCTCAAGAAAACAAATTATGAAATGGAAATTAAAATGGCATATTTTTGACTGATCATTATGGAAGATCTTACTCCAGCATCTTTGAGGTTGTTATCGTGGCCTGACATTGTCATCTAAAGTTTCTCAGGGAGAAGACTGAAAAACTATTTGAGTGACACATCACCCTAAAGTTCTCATGGTAGGAAGATCTAAGAGAAGTAAAACAAACTAAGCCTAAGCATGCTTCTTACTCTTTGATGAATATAAAAAATTCTTATGCAAATAGGTCAAACCTGGATATAAAAGTTGGGGAGACTTAAAGTTAATTGAATTATACCCTAGTCTGTAATCTCCATATAGACAATCAAGGTCCCTCTCTCATACAAAAATATTTCCTTCAATTTACTAAAGCCATGCTGGCTACATATGAACATATGAACCTATCAAATATAATGTTGATATTGATCTCTTTGATCTCAATGTAACCTCTTTATCAAAAGCTGGTAATATGGTGTCCCATGAACATATTGTAATGCAAGGCCATTCCACAATTCTCATTTAAAGTCAAGGTTCCATTCAAAGGTTTTTGTTCTCTTATTTAAAGCTCTCCAGGGAAAAGTGACCTAAAACCTTTACATTTATTTAGGGCAACTGTTTTTCACTTGAACATGGAAATCTGTCAGTAGGGAGACAATTGAAAGCAAAAAAAAAAAAAAAATCACACTGAATTCTCCATACGAGAGATATCACATATGTACAAAAACTTGGTGGCCATTTAAGAAGGTTGTTGGAGCTCCTAGTCAATCCCACAAGACTTCAGGATAGCTTTGCTATCATTTTGTCTCACTCTCTGTGGTATGTATGCATATACTACAAATCTGTATTTGAAAGTCAAGGCAAGTAGATATAGCTAGTTGTAATTCATTTCAGTACACACAAGTCTCAGGTTTTTATTACTCTCAGTAACATCACACATTGAAAAATAGACATTCAGAATTTTAATTTATTTTCGCACAAAATTATTTTTAAAAAACCTATATCTCTTTTCAGTTGTATAGGAACCACAGAGACAATAATTAATGATATGTCTGTTAAAATCTTGTGAACTTTTCCAACTGTGTTGTTCTTGAAGTTGGATAAATAAACAGAAACAAATAAACAGGGAGTGAGAGAACAAGCATACAGTATTATATAGTTTTTTAAAGAAAATAATACTGGAAAAATGCAATATAATGGACAAACACCACTGCAAGGTGGTGGTGAATGTCTATTCACCATGGTGTTTCCTGTCCTTAAAGCACAGGAAGTCACTTATGGACACACTGTAAACAAAATAAATTGATAGGAATTTGTTTAGATTAGCTCTGTATTCAAGTCAAATGATTTTTTTAACATAATCCAACAGAAAAGTAAAGATTCCATTTAAAGATGTATGGTAAGCAGATGCAAGGCCATTAGAGATCTTGAAACTGAGGAGATGAATTTAGAGTGATTATTAGATATTTTGCATTTATGATTTTCCTTACCACATTATTTTGTTTCATGAAAATCATCCATAATTTTTATATGAGAAAATATAGGTTTTAATGATTTTTTTTTCATTTAGTAATTCATGTTTGAAAGGCAGAATAATAAAGCAGAAAAGTGCATGTTATTTTCCTTATTCAAAATATTCTCAATATTTCCTCATTTTATTTTGGGCCCTAGTTACTCACAAGTAAGGCTACTGCAAGTTGCATAGTGATATTTCACTCTGTCAAAATAAGAGCATAAACTCAAAGAGGGCATAGTATTAAGATACGCCAGAGTTCACAATTGGGAAGCTAATACTGGGTCCTACTATGGAAGCCATATGTGAATCCTATTACGATACATGTAAGGACAGAGTTCTACTAGACGTGGACCAGCATGCCTTGGTCCTACCTTAGCTCTCATCCAGCCCCATGATCCCTATATTTCAGAGGTGATCCAATGAAACACACACTGAAATATCCCCTTTTCTCCCACAAATGATACGTTTTTCTTCATCATATCCTTTAGTCAGGTCAGTGCAACCCAGCTTTACATGAATGACAAAACACTGCTAAGTCAAATGTTTTTACTAGTCAGGCGCTTTTTCTAGTCAGGATAGTAAAAGGCAGGTCTCCAGCTTAGGATAATGCAACTACTAAGTAAGTTTTCTGAGTGGATCTTGTCTTATATATTTAATGAACAATACAAGTCTTATGGACTTAGTCTTACAGACAAGAAAGCCAAACAAATTTGCACATGAAAGATTTCAAATATCCTTGGAGATTGGTTGTGATTAGGCAACTCAAGAGTTCATGTGTGTATCTGTGTTTAATTAGCAGGCTACACCACAGTTTAAAAGTCCTCTGCAAGTAGATTCTGCCATGACTGTAAACAAGGGCAAGAATTAATATGCCTAACACTTTTAATAAAGCTGCTGTCTCTACTCATTTCAAACTTTGTCTTTTAACGTGGGAGTCTCCCATTCCTCTCAGTTTGTAATTTGCCCATGGCTGCTATTGTTGATCAGCCTCTCTAGTCTAGATTACCTCTGCTGCTACAAGACCTCTCAAGAAACCCTTTTTTCTACTGCCTAGTGTGTTTGTATTAAACAATGTAATGAGGCATATTGTAGTAAACAATATAACCAGAATAACAGAGTAATTGGGAGAAAACCTTGCTTTAGAGTTCCTACATTTAAACAGACATAGTTTTCTACCTTTTTCTCTTTTTTTTCTCTTTTTTTTTTTTTTTTGATCACTTCATTGTATCGCTAGAGCTTTCCTCCCTTCATCTGACCAGCTGGGTAATTTAATTTAGTGATGATGAAAAAAAAGTTCAATTGGGTGCTGCTTTGTTTACTTGATTGTATTTTTGAATGCAAAATGAAACTAATTCACTGAAGAACTCTGGGAGAAAGTGTAGGGCAAGCAGAATGCAGAACTTTAAAAGCTGCCTTTATTTTGTTCATTCTTCCACTTCAGACATTAAGTAGTTCTCAGCTGTCTGTCTCAGTTTATCTGTCAAGATAAAATAAAACTGACAAGGTGGCAGGGTAAAAGAAATAAAGCTGTACATATTTGAAGAAGACAGAGTAATCAAAAAGAGAATTCAGAATTGACAAAAAAGTGATCATGGCATAAAAAAAGACTTCTTCCATTATAATATAAGCTAAAAAAAAGCACCTCACAAATGCATTGCACTTTGCAAGATACTGTTTAATAAAACTCTTCAAGACATTCAAGAGTGAATGATTCTACAAAATCTTTTGTATTGCCAGTAGTAACTGATTTCAGGATTTGAATTGCGGGTCTTTATGGAATATACAATAATGAAGAAAAGATGGAAAGGTCTGAAATAAAAGGTCAAATACAATTCTAAAAATATAATTTTTAAAACTATCAGATAATGAAAGTGGACCATCTAGTAGAATAAGGGTAAGGCCATGCCCATTACAGCCCCAAGGTATAGGCAGAGACAGTAGATCAGTGTACAAGCAACAGCCACTGTATGTTAGTTTGATTTGGTGCCCAAGACAGGGACAGATCTTTGCGATCAACAAAATGATAGCAGCTGATGTCAGAGGGTGAGGAGTAGTGAAGAGCAAGCACCAAACTTAGCCTCTTTCTTGAACTGTAAAGTCAACCAACCCATCCCGCCAAGCTCTGAGCCAAGAGATTCTCAGGAAGAGGAGTTGATGCCTCTGCACCTATAGGGAGCCTGGCAAAGTGGAACAGATTAACTCCTTATGGAAGCTCAATGCCTGATAGAAATAGACTTTGTCCTGCAACAGAGGTATGAAGCAAGCAAGGGTGCATGTCAACCACTGTTGTAGCAAAGGCTGCTTAAACTAAACTCTACAGCACAGAGCTTCATAGATGGAATAGAATGGCAAGGAGGAAATGATGTGACAAAAAACTGGCATCACAAATGTGTAGGAAAGGATGTTTTCCCTTTGCTTGATTACCATGCACCAAACTTTTTCACTGCTCTTTTCCAAGGAAAGTTTTCATTTGCTTCCTAACTTCCCTAGCCCTGTGTCTACTCTTCTGAGATCAAGCTGCTGGAAGTGACTTTGTCTCATCTTGCAAAATGAGCTCAAAAAGCAAGGCAGTAACATTGATTTCTGGAAGGAATGTCAGGCCCAATTCTCCAACTGTCTTGAAAATTCCTTTAGCAACAAATTGCCAGAAATGGACAAGACATACAAAGGGAACGTCGCTTCATAATTACCTTGTTATTCTCTGCTGTTGGTGACAGCCAGAGACTGAATTCTGACTTTCCTGAAATTTTGGTCTGATTCAAGATGTCCATCTTGTACATTTATATGATAGCTCAAGTCTCAAGATAATATGGCACTTTAGGCCTAGGAATATTCCCAATAACTTCAGAGACATTTGTACTACTGCATTAATATTGTGCTTTTTCACTGCTCTGGTTGAGTGAGGCAGTCAAATGCTCTAGCTCTAGAGTTATTGTGTATGGAAATATGGAATTTTAAAACTCTATTCAAACTGGAAAGACAGTTCCTGGGAGAAATTCTCCAAACAGTTGGAGATTTGGTTAGGAAAGCTAAATCTGATAGAAGTAAATCTGGCCAAGAACATCAAGGGTAATAAAAAATGTTTCTTTATACATCAATATGCATCAGAAATAAAAGAAAGAATAGGAAAAATGTGGGTCCGCTGTGGAAGATTATGGGAGACCTGTTTTCCCAGGACATGGATAAGGCTGAGGTACTCAATGGCTTTTTTTTTTTTTTCAGTTCTCACCACCAACTTCTCCAGTCACACTACCCAAGTTGCAGAAGGTAAAAGCAGGAGCTGGGAGAATGAAGAACTGACCACTATAGGAGATGGTGTTCAAGGACATCTAAGGAAGCCAAATGTGCTCAAGTCCATGGGACCTGACAAGATACACCCAGGGGTCCTGAGTGAAAGGCCAATGAAATGGCTAAGTCACCATCCATTATATTTGAGAAGTCATGGCAGTCCAGTGAGGTTCACACTCTCTGGAAAATGGGAAATATAACTCCCATATTTAAACAGGGAAGTAGGGAAGACCCAGGGAAATTAAGGGCAGTCAGTCTCACCTTAGTTCCTGGCAGGATCATGGAGTGAATCCTCCTGGAAATTATGATAAGGGACATAGAAAATAATGAGGTGATTGGTGACAACAAAAATGGCTTCATTAAGGGCAAATCATGCCTGGCAAAGTTGCTGGCCTTCTACAATGGGTTTATATCAGTGGTGAGGAAGGGGCATCTGCCTGGATTTGTACCAAGCATTTCACACTGTCCCATGCAACATCCTTTTCTCTGTACTGGAGAGACATGGATTTAGTGGCTGTACCCGTTGGTAGACAAAAAATTAGCTGGATGGTGAAGCTCAAAGTGTTGCAGCCAAGACTTTAATATCCAAGTGGAAAGTAATGATGAGCAGGGTCAATATTGAAAGCAGTGCTTTTTAACAACTTTGTTGGTGATACAGACCATGGTATTGAGTGGACCCTCAGCAAGTTTGCTCGTGACACCAACCTGTTGTATGAGGTTGTCACACTGGAGGGAAGGGATGCGTTCCAGAGGGACCTTGACAGGCTTGAGAGGTGATAGTGTAAACCTCATCAAGTTCAACAAGGCTGAGTACAGGGGCCTGCACCTAGGTTGGAGCGATCCCTAGCACCAATAGACTAGGGAGACTGGGAGGAGAATGATCAAGATGAACCCTAGGAATAAAGACTGGGGAGTGTTTGTTGATGAAAACCTCAATGTGACTCATCAATGTGCACTTGCAGCCTGGCTGCGTCAACAGTGAGATGACTGGTGGAGGTGATTCTGCCACTCTACTCTGTCCTTTTGAAACTCCACCTGGAGTACTTCATCCAGCTCTGGAGGCCCCCAAAGAAGAAAGACATGGATCTATTGGAATGAGTCCAGAGGAGTCCCACTAAGCTGATCAGAGGACTGGAACACCTCTCATCTCCTAATAAGACAGGGTGAGGAGTGGGACTTGTTCACAGAGCCCTATATCATCCAGTACCTAAAAGGATCTCACAAGAAGGCTGGAGTGGCATTAGTGAAAAAGGCAGCAGGAGAATGGCCTTCAGCTGAAGGAGGGGACGTTTAGATTAGGTATAAGGAAGAAATTTTTTACTTTGAGGGTGGTGAGGCAAAGGAACAAGGAGAAGTTGTGCATTCTTCATCCCTGCAGGTACTCAAGATCAGACTGGAGGGGGCTCTGAATGAGCTGGCATGTCCCTTGCCCATGGCAGGGGATTTTGAGCTAGCTGAGGTATAAGGTCCCTTCTGGCCCAAACCAGTCTATGATTCTATGATCCTAAAATATCAATTATGGCTATTTATAACAATTTTTTTTTTACTTTAGGCAGTTGTTCTTTGTTGTTTGTTTGTTTGTTGTTTGTTTGCTTGTTTGTTTCATATCAATCCCTTTATAGTGGTTGCTTACCAGTTAAGTTCTGTTATCTTGAAAAATGCAAATATCCCTGATCCACACTGAGGATGAGTATTCAGTCACAGTCACTGTTTAGATGAAGAGGCATATTTTATTTCTCTGCTGTATATACAGGAAAGAAATCTTCCAGAAGAAGAAAGCAGCATAAATACAAATTTTACAGTACCAAAATTTGTAGAAAAAAATCTCCAGAAAAAAATCTCCAGAATTTTCATTCTGTAAAGTATAAGGATAATGGGAAAGCAATAAAGCAATACACTAGATGAATATTTCTTATGAAGAGATACAAATACTGACTAACACATACTACCTATTACATCCCTGAGTAATGTACAATATCTAATTGAGCATTGTTTCTCATTTCACATGGATGCTGCAATCTCCTTAGTTAGACTCATCAGGTTATGAGAAATTAAACACTTGAAAATAAATGCGGTAGATTCCCATGCTCATTTCTTAACCTCTCATAAAATTCATTTAGATTCCAGATGAAGAATTCTCCATTAGTCATGAGAACTAATAGGCTTATAAATTCATTAATTTTGGATAAGCTTTCTTTTTTCCCTAGCAAGTTAATAAACAGAGTTTTCAGATAGCTTTCTGTCTTTCTTTTAGCAGATAGGAAAGAGTTGGTTCCATTACATTTTGTCTCTATTTAATCCTTCACTGTTACAAGAAGTGGAAAATGCAATTAAATGCAATTTTGAAACCTTTCCCTGGAGAGCTGTTTACAATATTGCCTGCATTATGCAGTCCATGTGAGATGATGTATCTGCTCTTCCATATTCATGACAGCCTTAAGAAACTTCAAAAAATATATATTTATTTTTAGTTAAAGAACATACACCCCACAAACAACAACAACAACAACAAAATCCAAACCAAATAAAAACACTCCCCTCACCTTTTAGTATAAAAATATATTTATGAAAAAATTTTAATGTCAGACAAGGATTCTTGACAGTTTTAGAAGCAGAACATTATCAAATGTGCCTTAATTTTTGTTCTCATGCTGTTTTCTCCCTTCCACAAACTAAAAAGTCCCTAAACTTCCTGATTACTTCAGCTGACTCCATACAAATTTCATGGACGTGTAATTTTGCTATCTGTTCATTCTAAGCAACAAAAAGAAAGCTGATAGTTTTTGCAATGGAAGCGCCCTAAAAATGTTATCTCCTCATGCAAACTGTCCCTAGATAACCATGGTAAGATATATCTCTATCCCCCTATATCTGTAGGTTTCTACATCCGAGGTCATCATATAAGCTCTTTTTTTAGTTAGTGGGGGGAAATAGCCAGGGGTTTTTAATGATTGACCCATCTGACTTTTTCAAGACTTGCATCTTAGGATGGGATGAGTTACAGCTATGTGTTGAACTGTTACCTTCCTAAGCTGCCCAATGTTTGCAATGCTGTAATTAAGCCTCCAAAATCACTAGTTTGGTTTTTTTTTCCATCTTGACCCTCAAATTGAAAACTGTCAGAAAACACGTGCTTGGAATTCTAGTGAGTTAAATATAAATTTCTCAAATAACTTTTGAAGCACAGAGGAAGTGAGAATGGTCACAATAATAAAAGATTACATGTAAGTAATAAGGTTAAAAGAGAAAAAGAACCCACTCAACATGAGAGCATTACAAATGGCTTAATATACTGCTGTTAATTTTCTAGGAGAATCTTCAACCAAGTCTCTTAGAAAAGGAAAATCTCAGGATTTGTTTTTTTCTAGGATAAGAAGTGCTCTTACAGACTAGCAAGCAATCTATAAATAGGATACAAAGGACAGGAATGCACATTCAATATCCAGAACAATGGCATGTGTAAGCAGCTTTACTCCAAACCTGGTCCAGCATTCCTAGAACCTGAAATAATCTTAAATACCCTGGGGGAAAAAAAAGGTGTAAAAGCTGAAGATGACAAAGAATAAATTCAAAACTTGGTTATAAAATTTAAAGTGAGGAGTCCGAGATTTCATAATACATGGTGAAGCAGGTAGCAAAATAACACCTGAAATTCAGCATCAGTGAGTAGAAAGTGCCTCATGTGGCAAAATATGACTATAAAAACATCTGTGTAATGGCAACCTCTAAATTTGATATTACTTACTCAGAAAAGCATAACAGTGTCACAGTATATCACTCCCAAAAATATCAACCTGGTAGTCAGGAGAAGAGACAAAATTATGGAACATAAAGAATTATGAAGGAAGGAACTGGAAATAAAGTAGAAGTTTTACTGTCATTATGCTATTGTATAAATCTGTTTTAAGTCCCCATCTATGGATACTGCACAAAATTCTTGTTGCTGTGTCTCAGAGATTTAGAGAGAAATTGGAAAAGGTACAAATAATGAAGACAACACATTGACAGAGGTGAGGAAGAGTATATGTCTTCTGGTTTAAAAAAAACCAATACAGTCTTAGGGTAGTTAGCAGGTAAATCAAGCATGACAAGGAAAAACTACTAAGAGATGACTATATACTTTTCCTCACCACACAAAACTGAAGAGCACCTACTGATATCACTATGCAGATATCACAAAAGAGAAATAACCTTTTCACAGAGAGGACAGTAAAGCTGAAGATGGTGGAAGCTGTAGTTTGAGAGCTTACCTAAGAGGATTGAGTATATTGGAAGAGGAGCCAAAACAATGGTCAAAATCAAATTTTTGTCTTAGTTTCTGGTTTTAACTGGAAAGCATAAAAATACACAAAGGAAAAGCATTTACTCACTTCTTACACATTTTTTCCCAAATATCTAATACTGGCAATCACTGGAGACAAGATGCTGAGTTTCCCAGACTCAGGTCCTAGGGAGTATAAACCTTCTTTGTACTTAAAAAGAAATATTTAGAAATTGATGTCTTACAATAGTTATGGCCAACAGTTAAGAGCTGGTGTATTATTTAACAGTTATCCTCTCAATCTCCTCATCCAAATGAAATGTCTACCTCATTCTTGTTGACTGGCTAGGAAAAATTGACTCCCAAATATGAATTCTCATAAGGTAAGAATCAAAAATTTAATTCTCTACGGGAAGAGGATGTGTTTCTCAAAAAACACATATTTACTCTGAAATGTTGGAATTACATTTTCCAGAAGTTTTCTTTATTGTAGCCTCTAAGTTGTTATGGCTCATATATTTCTTTGATGGCAAAAAATAAATAGAAAATTTTAAATTGTTTGTGTCTTGCAGAGCAGAATTCTAGTTTTGTTGACAAAATCTGTAAGTTGAATAATTTAACAGTATAGTGACAACTTAATTTTCTGGAGGTGTATTTATAAAACACAGCCAAAGGATACAAAGCAGCGTCTTCCACTCCCTTCAACAGAATTTGAAATTAAATAATAGGCATTTTTGAATTTGAATTAGTTCAAGTTGTAGTCATGTGAGATCTTATACTGGCCTCCAGGAAGAGACGCAGTGGTCATTCATTCCTTTTTTTTTCTACAATATGGGAATACACATTCCTGTTCTCCCAACATTTATTATCTGTTCTTATTTAGCCTTGATAGTTTTTTAGGTTAAGTTGCCAAGCAACTTGTATAGTCTACTTAATAGACTTTTATAGGTTCAGGGTAATAAAAAGATACTTAATCCTTGATTCTTACAAGAACTTGATAAAAGCTATAAAATTTATCTGAGGCCTTTCATATAATTTTGGAAGAATATGAAAGATTTTTGAATCAGTCTGAGAAAGTGAAGCTTCTGATCTAGTGGCAGGTAAATATGAAATAAAGGAAAAATCATACTGTACATATTTTTTCCCTGAAGGGACCCATATGCACAAAATTTCTGACTTGTAAGAGCTGTGTAAAGTGCATTTTTGCTCTCTTTTCTGGCATATCATGTCCTTTGATCCATGAAATGTAACAGAGAATTAGGAAGACTGTTCAGTAGGAGGGTTTCTGTGAACCCTTAAGTGTGTTCTAAGGTTTTTTTGCTTTTCAGGCCAGACTTCCTATATTTTGAGTCTGTTCTATTGTTAAGAGAGAAGAAAAAATTTCTTCACAACAATAAATTTAAACTATTTTTGTCTTCTCTTAAATTTCAAATGTATTTCTATGTTATAAATTGTTGTAATATTTTGAAAGAGGTTGGAACACAAGCCTTCACAATTGAAAGTTAGTACTGTATCATAATTGGATGGGAAATGGTATCTCAAAACCACCCCCACAAGGAAAAGAAAGTGTACAATTTTAAGCTATTACACACATAAGATCGGTAGGAGATTTTCCAGAAAAATAATTTTGGGTGGGTTGAAAATGAAAGCACAGCAGGGTCATCTATCCTTCTGGCACTTGAGAAATACCCTGCAATATACAGTTCAATTCCCTTCCAATTGTTCAGCTGTTTATATCATTAACCCTGCAGCCAAGAAAGTAAACAGACCAGCAGTTCGAAGACTGCTGTTCAATGCCATGAGGAATTCAGACTCATGTCCCTACAATTATCTCCACTGCTAACTATCTGGAAGAGGAGTGTTTTTACAAGTTTGGGTTGCTAATGCTTGAAGGCAGCAGGATTGGTAGTCTTTTGATTGCTGAATGAGTGGACTCAGTTTTCTCCAATTGCACTAGCCACTTTTGCACATATATTTGATGGGTTTGATTTTAGTTTTAATTTTTAGCAGACTAAAAGCAGGGGTGCTCTTGCATTTTGTATCTTTTCTTGGCACTTTGGTATCTCAGTTTTTGTCACTAAGTAAAACAGTAAACAAAGTAAAACAGAGTGGGCTGACTGCTGTACAGAAGGAGGAAGCTTGGAAAAGAGCTTTTCTACAGGAAACTTTGAATAAGAATTAATTGACTCAGTCAACATTTTGGCAAGTGGAAAAAAAGACTAAATAATGCCTTAACCTTCCTATATAATAAGAGACCAGAGAGACTTGTTTGTTAGAGATCAGGAGATCCTGGTTGCAGATATTTACTCTGCAGTTTGCAGCTCTCTATTGAACAAAAACTTGTACACCAATTGTGTCACATCCTATTTTGGAAGTATTCCTACAAGTAAGGTAAAATACATTCTTGGAATCTTTGTCACATCAACACTTAGTCACCATGTACAATTTATTCTAGCTGTTGTTAATGAATGGATTCTTTGTAGAGCTAGTGGGGACTTGGGAAAGATTAGGGAGGAGGAAAGAAAAAACCAAACCCCACCTTGCTTTCTTGCTTTGTAAACACACATATTTCTTGATGTGTGGATGTTTCCTCTTCCCTCTTCCTGCACTAACCTGCAACCTGACTGCTGAGGCAGTTTCTTGAAGTGGGAAAGTGTCAGGCTTGTGATTATCTCTTTCCCCATTCCCATGGGACTACTGTAACCTCTTGGTACTTAAACTGAGGATAAATCAACCTTTTCTGGTGATGTTTTTAAAAAAACTGTGGCAACTGCAAACAGATTTTGTGCAGAACCCATTCCCACAAGCCTCAGTCATTCCCAGAAAAACCTCACAGGGCGCTCAGGCAGAACGGTATCTTGTTTCTTAATTCCTGTGTTCGGCAGGCGTTAAAAATGCAGACATAACATCACAGAGCTTCCCTAAGTATTTTAATGGGAAAAGTAAGGTGCCTCCTTAGTAGTCAAGAGCTGAGAGATTTTGCAGAATCTTCAGTCTGGATTTTAGTGTATTAGTTCTTTGACTGAGTCAAAGTTCAAAGTTTAGATTCACTGCAACTGGCATTGGCTGGATAAATTGTTGACACTTTTAGTTTCCACAGTCAGTGGTGAAAGGCAGGAGAGCCACTCCAGGAAAGTAATTAGTTTGATCCTAAATTAAGCTGTCTTAATTGCTTTCTGGAATTTCACTCCACTCACTAGGGAGAAAGTCAATATGTCTCAGGTTGGAATCCTTGAGCCTGGAATACTGAAATCCAGAGAGATGAGACTTGAAAATGAAGGTCTTCAGATTTGACTCAAGCCAATAAAATGTGTATTTTATGCTATATTTTATTAAATATGTAACATTTATAAGAGCAAAAAAACAGTCACCATCTCAAATTTTTGTGGTTTTGAGGACTTCTGCAGGCTGAGCTCATTCTAGTCTGTGAAGATCTAATGACAAACAAAAGTTTAAATCCATAGATAAAGTCACAATGAAAATTTCCATGGAATTTTTCCCATTTAACTAGAACAAAAAGACATTTTCACAATCTATCTAGAATTCAGTTCTTTTGATATTTGTACTTCTGTTTTACAGGTGTGTCAAGCCTGAAGTTTTTCTCATGAGCATTTTGCATAGTTATTGAACGCAATTTCTGAATGTGGAGAGAATCACCAATGTGAAGGCTTTCTTTAAAGTGGACTTTTCCACTCAGTTAATGGGGAGACAAGGGCTGTGTTTTTGAGTGATATGCATTGTGGTATACCTAGAGGCTCTACTTCAGTGTGAGCTAAAGCTCCTTTCCTACTGAAACACTTCTTTGTCACAGAAAGGTCACGTGGAGGTTGTTGGAGAGAAGAATGCTCACAAAATATTTCATCCCAAAATACATTGCACAAAGGGATTTGCATGCACATGTGCGAATTTGGGAGTTCAGACTCTGATGTTAAATATTACAATATGATATTTAATGAGGGAAATTCACATCTTCCAATTTTAAATACTTGTATCACTTTCACTTTTCATATCTCTTTCTTTTTCTTTTGATTTTCTTAAAGAAATCTGCCTCCTATTTTACCATTTTCCTTTCTTTACTCTGTGTACAGATCATCTTTTAGACTTCTTTCTCTTGTGCTTTCATTTTTCATCTGACTCAAGCATTTCTACAAACTGCTGCCTTCCATAGAGCTTGCTAAATGGATAGTATTATTGCCAGGTGGCAGAAAATTGAGAAATGATGTGAAATGCACAGAATCCATTATTTTATACTGCCCATGATTTTCCAGTGATCTTGACTACAGCTTCAACTATCAAAAATGCAGTGATTACCCTTGCTGCTTTTTTACAGAAGAAAGATTTCTGGGGCTCTGCAGTATGTTCTCTAGAAAAAGCTATCGCACACTTTTTAAAATGCAAGAAATTCCCCATCTACATAATATCTGTGGGCATTCTGAGTACATCCTTTCAGCATAGATCAGTTAATTTTCACTGTCATTCTTAACTGCCCAGTGTGGATTGCAAGACTGGATTACAAGAATTGACTTCTGCTCTGAATTCACTTTGAAATAATCTGTTTTTGCAAGTAACTGTTCCATATTCATATTCTTGATAGTGAAATTATCTAACAGTGTAGCACAACTCAAACAATAAAGCAAATTTGGGGTGGGGGAAGAAGAAAAGAGCTCTTCTCAAAAACTTTCCTCAAAATGAATGAGCATGAAAGTATAAATATTCCACATTTGGAAGTAGTACTTTAGGTACTACTAGAGTTTTTAGAGTTTTACGGTACATTTATGAAATCTAATTTAATCTCTCACACTGAACTTCATTCAGTTAGTGAAAGTGTGTAAGGAGGATGCAATTTCACATTTGATTTAGGTCAGCTTAAGAGAAGTAGTCTCACCTTCCTGCCCTTGGTTATGTCTTCCCACCTCTTTTCTTATGCTGTTGCTATCACTATAGCACTCGTGAGACTACACTGTTGGCTGAATGGGGATCTAATTCAGTGGCAAATTTCATACACACACAGAGAAAGAAGCAGCCAGATAGGTTTCATAGCGATAAATTTCAGCTGGATCAGTTGACTAATCTGGCTGACCACACAGATACTAGAGCTCATGCAAGAAAAAGACCAAGAATGATGAAGTAGAAGGAAAACACCGCTTGATTCTCACAGGAAAGAAGTGAACATTGCACACTCATTCCATAAATATGCAGCAATAATAATAATCAGTGCTACTTTGAGAATAAGTCCTGCATGATCCTCTAGTACTGAATCCTGTGTGTAGAGTGCATTCATTTAGATAGTTAAAATGGCAAACTATAGTTTAAAGCAAAGCGCTAGTAATGAGCTCTTTCTTTGTCACAGTCCTTTTTGAGGAATATTGGACAGTTTGTCATCAAAGAATACAGAAAAAAAAATTACAGCAAGGTAGACTTTGTCCTAAATGTCCCTCAGTTCAGTGAAAGGAAATTTAGTGTATATATCAGAAAATAAAGCCATCCTAATATATACAATTATTTATTTCTGTGAATGAGTAGTATGCCACATTTTAATATTAAAACATCATCAGCAACACAAGCCCTTTTTTAGCACAGAATCATAGAATTTCTTAGTTTGGAAACAACCTCTGATATTACCTGAGTTCAACCATTAACCCAGCACCACTGAGTCCATCCCTAAACGCTGTTCCTAAGCACCACATCTGCACATCTTATGAATACCTCTAGGGGAGGTCACTCAAACTCTTCCCTGGGCAATCTGTTCCAACACATGACAACCCTTTCAGTGAAGAATCTTTTCCTAATATTTAGATGTCCCCTGCTGCAGGTTGAGGCCATTTCCTCTCATCCTCTCGTCTTTAAGAGAAGAGATCAATTCCACCTTGATACAGCCTCCTGTCAGGTAGCCATGGAGAGCAATAAAGGTTCCTCTCAGCCTCCTTTTCTCCAAGCTTAATAGCTCTCTCAGCCACTCCTCATCAGACTTGAGCTCCAGACCCTTCAGCAGTTCCACTCCCCTTCTCTGGATTCTCTACAGCACCTAAATGTCTTTCTTGCAGAGAGGAGCCTGGAACTGGACACAGGATTCAAGATGAAACCTCACAAGTGCTGAACACAGAGGGACAATCCCTGCCCTGGTCCTGCTGGCCACACTTGCAGATACAGGCCAGGATGTCATTGGCCTTCTTGGCCACCTGGACATACTGCTGGCTCTTGTTTAGCAGCTGTCAACACCCTGAGGTCCTTTACAGCCACTCTGCCCATAACCAGTTGTCCAGACAACCAGCATCCACAGGCTTTCCCTCATTAACTCAGTGGGTCACTTTGTCATAGGAGATTGTGTTGGTTAAGTAGGACCTGCCTTTCACAAAGCCATGCTGCCTGGGACTGATCAGCTGGTGGTTCTGCACATTCCACATGATGGCATTCAAAATGATGGGCCCCATGACCTTCCCCAGCACTGAGATCAAACTGAAAAGTCTGCAGTTCCTGGATGCTCCAGCTCACCCTTCCTGTAGTGGATCACCATATTGGCTAACTTGTAACTTAACTCATTGCTCTTCTTAGAAATGAGCTTTTATTTTCAGGAACAAATCCTAGAAGAAATGCAAATGTATGTACTGGTTATGTCTGATTTCATACATGTAGATATGCATATCTATACATACATATGCACACATACATTTGCACTCATTATCAGTTTCAGTGTTTTCAGTTCAATCAACTTATCTAAAAGAAAATATCCATCAGTCTTCAGGTCCAAATGAAGTTTTTCTGAGACCAGGTCCATTTCAAAAGAGTGGGAAGTAATGTGTTCCTATTTCACTATATTTCTTCATCTGCTCGGATATTCCAATACTTGCCTATCTAGAAACTTTTATTTTCTTACAGAACATGCTGTAAGGTCTGTAATTTATTGCAGCATTATTTTCTAGACACAGTAAGTTATATTAGTCATCTCATACACTGGTGAAAGATCATTCAGAAGGTGAAAGACCTTAGAGATATGGCAAGCATTATTCTAACAAATGGAGATGAACAGCCTAGTATAAATCATGTTTGTGGGCTGGATGAAATGTTCAGTGGTGAATCTAAACATCATTTATCAGAAGGGAAATTTTGTAAAACATCAAACTTCACTCCACAGGTAAACTTTTCAGACAACCTTTTGTACCCAATCTTATAACTGTCAGATCTATTCTTGGCCAAAACATCTTGCTGTTAATTAAATTTTTACACTAATTTTTTGCATCTTCCTCTGTATCTAATTGCAGTTTTATGTGCCTATGCCTAAAACTTCTGAGGTTTTTTTCTGTAATTATTGCCATAAAAATAACAAAAGAAAGTATTGCACTAGTATGACAAACGCAGGACTTGTCTGTCAGTAGCTTTGTGACTTCTGGTTTTCAGGAAAAGGTGTTATTTTGTAAAAAAACATACACACATTGAAAACTCCCATATTAATAATGTAATATGCATATTAGCTGAGATTTTGAATATGAATGCAACTCCACTGAAATAAGCAACCAGTTCAGATATGCATTTAGGGACATACTTATTAACAAAAATTCAATGGTGTAATCAAAATGCTACATGTCAGGGGAAAATTTATTTGTAACAGTTATATTGGTCCACATCCTATTGCCTCCATCCTCTATATAAGTTTGTGGATATTTCTAACACAATGTACCTAGTCACCATCTGGAGAATTTCCAATTACACCTTAATATGTTATAAATTAAAAACAATAAGTGTTCATTTTTTTATAATCTTATTGATATAATTTAGGATGAAGTCAGAATTTCAAAAAAAACTGCCAGAACAAAGTAGGGTTTTTTTATTTGTTGTGTTTCTTTTGGTGACAGGACTAGCTCAGATATTTTTGTTTCATCATATTCTGTGCAGAAACAGCTACAGATATTTGACTTATTTTAGGAGCATTTCAATGGCACGGCATCTGAAAAGTCTTGATGGTTATGCGCACTGTAAAATAATTTTCTTTTACTGTGGAGACATCTAGTCTTTCAGTAGGAATTTTAAGATTGAAGTCTTTATTTGCAATCCAAATAATTGCTTTTTAAATGTCTTGCTGAAGGTTTACAGGGCTGGTAGCTTAGAGTTGCCTTTTTTTTCTTCCTGGGGAAAAAACATCTTCATGTTGTGCTTCAAGCATCCACCATCTTCCATATGGTGAAATAGGGTAAAAATGTCTTCTCTGTTTAAGTTGTGTCAAATGAATTTGTTGGTAAGCGTGAGCTAGAGTCCTGTTAGGTATAAGTGTGATTCTCAGGTAGTTTTAAAGTGATGTCAAAAGACACAATTTTAAAGATGTGGGGGTTTTTTTATGTCTTCTGTAGGAAGGAATAGGTCAATGTTTTTGTCATACAAGACATTCTTTAGGAATAACACAATTTTACCTAACCTACAATATGTCACCCTTTTTAAGTAGGAATGAAGAAACTTTCTTTCTTAGCCTTGGTGGGATCTACAGATTAAAGTAGAATATAAAGGGGAGTGGGAAGAAAACCAAGAGGAATCATTCTGGAGAAAATTCTGTTTCTCACAAATGCATTTAGAAGAGTATAAGCATTAGAAGTAAAGCTATAGTTTCCTGGCTTGAGATTGCTTAAAGTTGATGCTCAAAAATATGCTAACCATGTTCCATTTATGAGACATTTTTAAGGATTATCTTCAATTTCCTGATGTGTTATAGACTTTTCAGGGTCCAATATGTGTGCTCATGGCCCTGGTTTTCCCTCATCTGAGATACCTTCATTTTTTCATACCAGTTTGTCAATTTGCAGAAAACTCAATGGGCTTGCTTGAGTCCTCTATCCCTTTGTTAAAGTGGACTGAAAAGAATTGATTTTAAAAGCTTTTGGGCCAAGGAGAAAGAAGCTCTCACACAAGCACTTAAACATGGACATAAACCTCTTCTCCACAATAAATCTGGCAAGGAATCTTATTATTAATATGTGAGTTTGTAGATCAGATCCACTGCAAAATTCTGTGACCCTAACATATGTTAAGAGTGGAAGACAAATCCTTAAGCATTGCTTATATTTACTGAACATTTAAAAATACTAATTTTTTTTTTGAGTTACAAATGAATCTCTACTTTGCTGTTTTTCTTTGTCTGGAATCACATACTTCAGGGGATTATCAGTGGCAGACTTGAAGTTCACATCTGTAATATCTGTATCTGCAATTGAAACTTACTCATGTTTGTCATTCACTCTCCTCTAGTGCTGATGAGATCAAAGAGCCTTGTTAGCTGGATTACCTTTGTCAAGCTTATTATTGACAAAGACTGATTGTGTATTTTTGCTTTCTTGCTTTTGCTACTTGCAGAAAGCTTAGCATCATTTTGAAAGCCTTAGTAATAATACTTTGTAAAAGTAAAAGACTTCTGTGTAGGGATTTGCTCTTAGAGGTTATTATGTTGTCATTCAACCACATCCCTATTTCATTTCATTTCATTTCATTTCATTTCATTTCATTTCATTTCATTTCATTTCATTTCATTTCATTTCTTTAAAAATATAATAGAAGCAAATATAAAATGCATTCTGCATGTTCATAGTATTAGGCTGATACTTTAAAATCCTGAAGGCCTATTTCATGATCTGTGATATATACACTACTAATTAACTTGATTCATCTGCTTTCAAAACAATCCTCCCTCAAACAGGAGAGCTTTCACTCTCCAGCTTGGTAACACTAGAGTAAATTATTTCCTTACTGTTTTGTTGTGCTTCAAGCATCGTAAAGTCTGCCTCCATACAGAACCTGGATTCAATGAATGCCTTCTGTTTGAAAGAACTGAATCTTTTGTTCTTTTTTATCATTCACATACAGGCACGGAGGGGTCTCTCCCAATGAAGTAGGTTCTTCAGCACAGAGGTTTAGTTGAGATAACCTATGCATTCAAGGCTGTGCCCTTTGGAGAAGTCCTTCAAACTGTTTAATGAACCAAGAACTGGGAAGTACTTTGTTCTTGCTGCTTCTTATCCATTCTTCAAAACCACAGTGTTTAGCAACACACTAATGAATCCGGTTTCTCTCATGGATATACAGTACTCTTCATTACAGATGCCTTTACAAATAGTATCAATTAACCGAATATTTCAACAACGCAGGAGTGTGAGAAAATGATTTCCAATTACAGCATTGCACTTGTGCAACTGTCTATTGGATGTTGATAAGTGTTTTGAGATAACCTTTAAAGGCAAATTCTACACTGGAGAAGTGTCTGTATTAAAATGGCAGCTGTTACATGAACAGATTTCTTCTGCTGTGCTGAAGTGCAAACAAAGCCATTCAAATTAATGCAGTTTGCTTTTCAGTTCCCAGTCTAACTTTTGCAAGATTTTTATGTATATAAAGTATTTCTTTACACTGCTATACATACAAGCATAAATTCATATATGCATATATGAGGAAATTACCTATTCATCATAATTTCAGACTCCCATTTAATTTTTACACTTCTTTGAATCTTCACTTTAAAGCAACCTTAAATAGAATTAATAACACATTTAAGTGCGAGGTTAAAGACTTGGAGATTATTAAAGTGATATAGTTGAAATACTTTTGAAAGTAAGCAGCTTTGGCATCTATAAAACGAAAGAATGGCATTATGAATCCATTTGAATGTTCTAGTGTAAACAAAAAGCATAAGGTTCTTCAGAAAAAACTTATTTTTTCAATGTCTGAAAAAATTTGCAAAGAAAAACACTAGTCAAGCAAGAATATAGTGAATTAACAGCATATTGGTATCCTATGCATAGTATATTCAGTAAATAGTATTACTATTAATTGATTATTTAACTTCAGGAGTTCATTTTGACCATGGATTTTTCGGGTGTGGTTACTTCAATATCAGTTCAGTGTCAGTGATACTGCTATTTTATTCCCCATTATAAAAAGAAAAAAAAAGTCTGAAATATATTAAAAATTTATTTCAACACTTGGCAAAACTTTTTTTATGGATAATTGTAGGAGTTCGTGTACCTATGCATGTGTGTGCAGCTATGCATAAACATTAGGTTTTCTCTGCAGACTGCAGCAACTTCTCTGCTATCTCTGGCTGTGGGTCAATTTGGCTATTATCCTGTTTTGCTCTTTTTCTTTCACTTCTTATCTACCACTGATATGCATGAAGATGGCTTTGAGGTGTTAATCAATAACTGTGAAATGATCAAATATATCTTGTGTTCCCAAAAGAAAATGACATACCTTAGTAACCAGGAAGGAAACATGCAGATTGTGGTGGCCTATCTAAAACAATATCTTCTCTCTGATCATCAGAAATCTGCAGAAAGTTTACAATCCTATTTGTTTGAAGGGACAATATTTTTTTTAACTGACCATTAGTTAGATTATGTCTCAAGCCTTATGTAGAATTATCTCCTGTAATCCATATCCAAATGAAGGTTCATAATTTTATTTTTGAGTATTAACAGGTGTTTGAATTAAATTATATCATATAGCAGTGAGGTGAGTCCTAAATGTTGCTTATTAAAACTTAGTCAAAGTGAAAACAACACTTTTAAACATTCTGCATTATATTATAAAGATGTGTAAACATATTTCTAAAGGAATACAAGAATTATGTTTCAATGTTGAAATTCCAGTCTCAAGAAGACAGAAGTGCAGCACAACCCACTTCTTGTGTATATTCTATTTAGATAGCTTCTTTGTGGACTAGCTATACAAGCATGCCCCAAAGACAAGACAATAAACTAACTACCCAGAAAATCATTATAAAGAATCCAAATGCTGTTATCTTTCCCAGCATTGCTTCTGAAACTTTCTTTGTTAGTCTTATACAAAGACAGTAAGGCTATAAAAAATACTTTTTCAATTTCTGACTGTTTTATAAACCATTTTAAGATTTGCCCACACCTAAACAGTTCATCACTTACAGAAATAGAAATGTCTGAAGTAAACATAATCCTCTGTGACTGGATGTAGATATTCTACTTTAAAACTTTCCAGACTAGGGAAGGATTTATTTGTTTGGGAGGTGGGAATAATTCCCACTCAAAAAGCAAAATAGCTTACATTTTTAAAGGACATCCTTATGTCAGTAGAATGTTGTCTGTTTTTCCAGGAGTAACTGTGTTTACCCCATCACTGGATTGTTACAACCCCACATGTAGGAGTACTTTCTAGCAGTATACTTTAGGCCAGAAAGATATTAATTGTTCAACACTCCCATGAAATTTTGTCACCTGCCTGCCATTCACTTTTAGAGGACCATTAAAATTATTTTACAATACACTTTAAGAGCTCCTGATATGTTAACCTTCACCTGTTGAATAATAATAATTAATTCCTACTCTTTGTTTCCCACTTCTTAGCTATCTTCTGATCGTGACTGTTTTTTGCTTCTCGCCAAATGAGCTTGATTTCTCAAAAAAGTCTCAGGGAAAACTAGTCATCTTTAGAAAGTTTATATCAGTTATTAATGCTGTTTTTTACTTCAGAGTGTCTGAAAAAATTAATGTGCAGAAACTTTTTGAGAAGGTAAAAATTCTGGTATTATTCTTCCACTAGCATGATGAACAAAGCAAAAATAAAACAAACCCAAAATCTATTAAGCATTACCTGAGCACCAGTATAACATCACCAGGAGTTTCACTTTCCTCTCTTTCTAAAGTATAAATATACTCTTGGGAGACCATGGAGTAGATAAGGAGCTGTATTTTAATTTTCTCCTTTTCTTGGGTCTTTATAGAATACCGTTGTCTTTGTATGTGTATTCTTGCTTCTGTTGTAGGACTGGATTTAGGTGACTTGATAAATATTCTTCAAACTGTAAATGAAGAATTAATCCTCCTTGAGGAATGCTGTTTCCTCCTTTATGATAGGTGAACTGGAGACAATGACTGCATAAACCTCAACATAATGTCATGGCAGAAATGTTGGCCCATGAACTTGAAAAGGTTTATGTTCTATTTTCAAGCATCCCAGCGATTAGATTTTTAGTTGACTGAGTCACTGAAGATCTGATTCATCTTGTTAAACCTTATATAAAACATAGATATTTTTGAAATATTGATCCAGATTCTCTTTGCAACTTACGGGGGGAAAAAGAAAAAAAAAAAGAAAAGGATATTTTGAAAGAATTATTAATTTCATTTAAAAGTAAATATTTATAATACATTTCAAAAATCATGCCCTAAAGAATACGTCTTCATTTTCTTTGGCTGCAGCAGAGGCTCAGAGAGCTAGATTAGGTATAGTTATTTATACAGTAGATCCCTAGAAATATAGCAAATTACGTCCACACTAGAAGTATTGAATAATGAGGACTGGGCAAATCATGGCACACTTATGAGAAAACAGATCTGTGTATAAGAAAATGAAGTTTATGTTAGTTAAAGTCAATTTGCCTTTTGAAACAATCATCAAAAAGTATTTAATGATGGAATACAAGATATGCATGTACTCAATTTTCTGTATGCAATATAAAGCAAAGTAACAAAAAAATAGTAAATCTCGAATTGTCAGTTGTTACATGATCTGCATTTAAGTTATTACTGTCTGCTTCAAATATTTTCAGTTCTCACATTAAAAAATGTTACTCCCAGAGAAAATAAGCTTTATTTATCACACAGTAAGTTCACATATTTGATGCTTAGTATGGGATGTTCATTCATTACCATGTATTTTAAGGAGATTGTTTCAGAGAAAAAAACTGTGCACACAAACTGATAATATACACTCTCTCCACAGAAAGGCCGAGGGAAGTTTGTACACCTTTACATGCAATAATTCAGTTAATTTTCTGTAGTCACTTGCTGGAACTCAGATTGGAATTTTCAATTTTCTTTTTTTTCTGATAATTGCTAAATTTATTCTTCAGTTTTGTTTTAACATTTTTCTTATATCATATTTTATGACCATCACATTCTAATGCACCTTGCACCACTATCGATTAGACAGTGAGGTTTACAAAATGTCAAAACATCAGAAAAGTTATTCTGCCCTGTTGGTAATACTTTGAGTGATTTTCAGCACAAACTTCACTAAAGGCCTGTAATCATGTCACTGAGTCATAGCTTGAGCGTTTTTTTATCATTCTGGGTAACATCAATATGTAAAATCATGACAACCAGGTGTTTTGTTAATTGCTTTTTTTTTTTTTAATTTGCTGAGCTTTTATCAAGCTACAAAATATTTCTGCTAGGTAAGTGTGTTGAAATATGATTCAGGTTGTCAGTTATACCACCTCTGTCTGCGAATGTGAGTCACCTGGTCCAAGTTGGGAATCAAAGCTTCTTCTTTTGCCTGTGGAGACAAATATTACTTCCCAACCTATATTCAGCCCAACTGAAGCACTTAAGCACTATGATTGGATGGGGGGGACCTTTCACCTGGAAATTACTCTCCTGCTTTTAATGACAGACACTAGATGGATAGCTCAGACTTAAGGAAATAACATTGTTGATCACCATTGCCTTAAATTATTTAAACTGTACTTTAAACAAATGATATATTGTTTGTTACTTTCTCATATCTTTTTCTGCCCAGTTATCCTTCATTGTTTCAAATGGACAAATTCTTTACAAACAGATCTATCTTCCTGATATCCATGCAATTCAACTCAATTAAGGTGCATTAATCAACAGAAGCATTACACAAATTATAAAACATGTATTTGAAAAAGAATATTTTAGACCAAACTATTCATTATGGTACTAATGAGTTTTTAACTACCATTACTTTCTATTTTACTTAATTTTTTAGTCAATATAGTAATCATCATCATTTTCATCATCTTTTTCCTCAGCTGAAGATAAATGTTTAATAAAACAAAACAAAGTGAAATTGTACTAAGGAACAGTTAACATATATTTTCAGTGGCCACCTTAGAAGTGCAGCACTCAAAAATTTAATAGTGTTATAGCATTTAAGAAAAGGTATTTGAGTTTTCTATTTCTTATGACATTTCACAATACTGATGTTAAGTGATTTCTCAAGAAATACATGTTTTGACAAAAGTAATTAAAGTGTGGACATTTTGAGTTATTCTGATACTTGAAACTAAAAATTGTCTGCGTTATTACTTCTCATATATCAATTGTTTCATTTGCAGTGACCTTAAAGTTACTTCGGCATAGCCACCTTGAAGGTGAATTCTAAAACTTTGATTAGCAGCCTGTGGAGTTTTTTCTCTCTGCTACTCTTTTGGCAAGTAAAGTAGCACAGAGACTTTATTCTTTCAGATGTTGCTAGAAGAATCTGGTAGGGATTTTATTCTTTAATGAAAGGTAACATCACTGAAGGGTAGAAAGGAAACAAACTAGGAAAAATAGGTGCTTGATTTCCTTAGAAAACAACATCCAGATCAATTTTAAAATTAAAAAAAATGGAATAGCAAAGTCTGAGTAATGTGTTTAGCTTTCTTCAAGTCATATTGCAAGTTAATTGTCTATTTTTTGTCAATTTCTGATTTGTCTGTCCAAATGTAATTCAAATGCCAAGCATTTACTTATTTCCTGGCATCATAAAAAATATGCAGAGGTCTTTTCTTTTCTTTTGCTCCATTAATTCTGCTTTTTTATGGGAATGTCTTCTAAAGATAAGTAAATTTTGTATTTTATTCAGGTATGTTAAAAATGTGAGCTAATACAATTCTGCTGAAATTAATTCAGTAATTGAGACCTTGTTGTACAAACTGGGACTCTTCATCAGATTTCTCTAACTAATCTCTGCCAGTTTTAGGTTGCTCTTTACAACATAGCCCTAATAGGTTCTTGATGAAACTGATTCAGAAAGGATTTCAAAGTTACAAAACATCAGCAGGACCTCTTACTGTTCTCAAATTGATGGAAAGCCTTTGAAAAATTTGAAATACCTGTTAACAAATGCAACAATTTTTCCCTAATTTTCAGTATTCTACATTTTATACGAATGGCATAAATTGCATCAGCTCAACTAATAGGAGCAGGAAAATATTTTGGGTTTTTGTCAGTGGTGCCGAGCAATAGGAAAAGAGACAATAGGAAGAAACCTGCACAGGAAGTTCCACATGAACATAAGGCAAAATTTTGCCGAGAGGTTGTGGAGTGTCCCTCATTTGGAGGTATGCAAGACCCATCTGAACACAATCCCATACAATGCACTTTAGGATGACCCTCCTTGAGCAGGGAGGTTGAACTACGTGCCCCCAACAGTGGTGCCTTCCAAATCTAACCATTCTGTGATAAGGTAGATTCACTTTGAAGTCTGGTCTTCCCTCCACCTTATTCCTACTAGTACCTTCACAGTTACATGTGTACAATTCCCTCTGTTTTCAATGTCTTAGAGGGCAAGTTATGCAGAGATGGTATTATTGTTAAAAGAGGTGGAAATTGGTGTGTTGGAAGATACTGTGTGAGCCATTAGTTTATGTGGAAATTCTTGTAGAGATACTCTCTATGAAGAAAGTTCAGTTAGTTCACTCTTAGCAAGAAAATAATTGCATTGAAATTTATGTGTCCTGTTTTTTATGGAAGGTGTGGTGAACTTTTTATACTAATTGTAATGTCAGTATATGCCATTTCAGATAAAATTGATCCCTTTATTATTATGTATTTGTATAACAAAGGCAAAGTGCAATAAAAAACTTATACAACCCCACTTGAAATGCCATTAATGATGAAATTTTGGGCAAACTTGGAGAAAAGGAGTTTGAAAAACAGTTTATTCTCTCTGTAGGAGAGAATAGAATGTCTCTGAAGGATCACAGATTGATGGGGTAGAAAATGTGTTTCCTTCTCAGGTAGTCCATGCATTAAACTGGAGTTTGCTTTATTTAAATATTGTGAAATACGATGTAGCATAATATGATAAAAGCATAACATGATAAAGACTGAAATTATGTATTTAGACTGAAAAGATGATCTTCCTAAGATTTGAGTTACATAACAGATTTTCAGATTCTGAGAACCAGTATTTATATTTCAAAAACTCCTGCTTCTAGAGATTGTGTTTGAATTTGTTGACTTTGACAGTCTATGACCTTGAAAGATGCTTGTCTTATCCTCCATCATCCTATTTCTGTTCCACAAGTCCTCTTCTAAAATGATATGTTCTTTCTGAATGAAAAGTAATTCTAAGCACTTCACATCTTCAACAGAGATCTGGTATTTTGTCATTTCAGCATGTCACATTTTTAAGCTACCTAATGCAATGAATCAAAATGATTCAACACTAGCTTCTGGGCTTACATTTATTGTGATGTACTACACACTAAAGATAAATGAAAATTAAACCAAAACTCTCAGCCAATAGCTACACTTCTTGCTAATGATTAAATATGAATGTGTCTGAGTAATCTAGGGATGGATTATCTGTGTATTGTATCAGCAGAACAATGGATGTAGGCAGTGCAAATTGGTTCAGGTTTTACAAGAGTTATTAGTACAGCACCACTCAGACCAAGTTATGCTTCTCCCAGGGCTGTTTGCCTCTAAGTGCAGTATAGCTTCTCCTTGCAAAGCAAGTGTGAGCAACTAAGGAACTGGAAGAATTAGGTACAGCACACTTACCTGATATGAGGGAATTAAAGTGATGGAGCCAGACTCTTTATCTTGTGACAGAAAAAGAGACAATTCAAATTAAAGCACATGAAATTCAATCTTAACACAGAAAAAACACATTTCACTGTATAGATGGTCAAAAAGAGAAAGGGGTTGCCAAAGTCATTGTGGAATCAGCATCCTTTGAGATATTCAATAACAGCCTGAATATGGTCCTGGGCAATCTATCTGTCCCTGCTTGAGGTGAAAATGGTGAAGTAGATGATCTTAATAGGTCAATTCCATGTTTCTGTGATTTTGTGTAAAAAATTCTAAAGATGACAAATCAGCAGAGCACATGTACACTGGCAAATAATATGAGAAGTGACAGAATAGCTGAGATTAACTGGATTGAGTCGACAGTCTTATTCCTCACCTCTACCACCAGCTCAAGTTCCAGAATTCATAAAAGGGCTATGCAGAGGTCAGCAGACTCTAGTTTATAAAGAGAAGTACCTGATCGCAATTTCTTCATTTTCCCTAAAAATCTTACTATCAAGGTGTTTCCAATACTGAGGATCTCCCAGCTTTTCTGTTACATCAATAAATTGAGAGCCAATTCTGAACACATGTACTTAATGGCTTTCATCAATGTCTAAGGATCTGTCAGCTTAAAGGAAGATCTCTCTTTCGTTCAGGTCATCTTTTAATATCTGTATTCTGTGGTGATACTCAAACCAAGACAACTTAATTGTCCTCTTTTCCCTAGGGGCTCATAGTTTAGAATTCACATGTACCCACCTGATACAGTAATTTCTTGAGAACTGCTAACCAATTTAGCATTTGGACAGCAAAATATGGTTTACATTAATGTAAAAACCTTGGGGTTTGGTAGGGTTCTTTCCCTATATTTCTGAGGATGTCAAGCTATTTCTGTTTCTAGATACGTTCCTTAAGGCCTCTAGTGCATTATAAGTCTATGGCATTTTCTGCAGTTTTTATAATAAACTTTAAGATTTAAAATAAAATTCCTCAGGTATATTCTCATATGTATTTTGCTGAAACCTCTAAAAGGGCTAGTCTTTAGGTACACTTTTTAAATCTAGAGGGACCAGAATTAAAATTAAACAAGCCACTTGTACTGTTCAATACTAGTTTTGTGTGAATGAATAAAATAAAAGCAAATAAATCCATGCCACTGGCAATACCTCCTTTTAGCTGAATACACATGAAGACATGAGGAGAGAGACACAGGGAGGTGCTGCTGTGGACATCTGCCATCTCATGTCAGCTTGCAGACTGCTTAGGAGAAACAATGACATGTAAAGCAGATACTAGGGTAGGAAAGGTCCAGATGAAGCAGATATCATTTCTGCATTGATTCACTGTTAATGACATTGTAGCTATGCCTCACCTCTGGGATAAAGGATCATTTCCTCTTTACCTTCCCATACCTGAGGGAAGGGAAGGACACATTAAGCAGGTCGTCTGGTTTGGAGACACAGAAGCTCTCATAGAAAGTCTATTTCATAATGCAGAGGTAGCTTGGTAACAAATACATAGTTAGAAATGGAATTTCATAGATCCCCTGGCACTAATGTCAATGGGGCCCTGGCTTTCCAACAGTGCTTCTTCCACTCTTCATTAATAAGCATTGCACTGCTCCTTCCATTGAGTCAAAGAGATCTGAGAATTCAGGCAATGTTTACTTAGATTTTCAATTTTATGCCACTCATGAAAAAGGCAGAAGGAAGTCCTGGTGTATTATCAGCCTTTTATAATTGGCATATTTTTAGGGTCCAAAACTATTTTTATTGATCAATGATTCTTTCTGCATCAAACTACATCACTACAATATAATTCTTCAGAACAGCTAGTAAAGGTGGGGTATAATTAAAGATTAAAACAAAGAATTTGGATGGGCATTTTGACCACATTCATGACATGCTAAAAACAGTTCAGGCTGTAAAAGCACTCTAAGCAAAAATGTTAAGTGTGTTTAGTCTTTGATTGTTTTCTTTAGGAATCTGTTGTTTAATGGTTAAAACATTATACAGTTTTAATCTCACAGCTTGTGATCAGAAAATTTACCTAAGAATATACTTTTAAAGATTTTATTAACATAAGCCTGTAGATTTTTTAAAGATTTTGAAAACTTTCACTAACATAAGCCCGCAACTTTTCTTTATATAGAAGTTTTTAATAACCACAGAAATTATTTCTGTACATTGGTGTTTCACAGGTGACAATATTTAGAGCCCTTTACATAAAAAAGAAGTTGCCTTCTAAAAAATCATTTTGCTGATTTTTGGCCTGATCTAACTTACACTGTAGTAGATGGGACTTCTTCCAAGATGTACTTTCAAGAAGATTGAAAGAAAAAAAATTCCAAAATAAAATAAAGCAAATAATATTAACTAGGATAAAATAATATTAACTGGATAAAAACCTTAAGCATCTTCTCAAGGATTTGTCTCTAAGAGAAGAAAAGTTTCTGGAGTGACTTTTGCAGCCTTTCAGTCAGTACCTGATGGAGTCTACAAGAGAGCTGGAGCAGGACTCTTTACAAGGGTCTGTAGTGATGTACAATGTGAAATGGTTTCAGAATGAAAGAGGGTAGGTTTAGATTAAATATTAAGAAGAAATTTTTTACTGTAAGGGTGGTAAGTCACTGGAAGTGGTTGCCCAGAGAAGTTGTGAAAGGATGCTCCATGACATGTGTAAGCCTCAAATCTAGATTAACTACAGTTTTCTGAGCCAAGCAGTTTACACTTAGCTTAGGTGGTTTTATTTACAAAATAAAAACTTTAAAATAATAATTACAGGAATCAGAGTTCTGGCCAACACAAATGCATCCTGAAAAGCTATCTCAATCCCTCCATCAGAAGTGATTGGGAAGTCCTTGATATCTTCTAGTGATTCCAGAGAATGAAAATATTTTGCCCGATACTCTCAGTCAATTAAACTGAAGAAGGCTGTGGATCATGCTTTTCTGTATATGGTCAGTGGATGCTTTATGAGTTACATTCATTGCTTCTGAACATCTGAAAAATACTTGTCAAGGTAAGCAACAATTTTCCTTGTGATACAGAAAAACAAGTGGTAACAAATTTTTTTAAGTAACACCATCCCTCTGCTAAATGCAGGTTCATCAACTCCTCCTTTAACCATTAAAATGAAAAAAAAACTTGAAACAGTTATTAAAAAAATGTCTCTACAGTAAAGAAACAATAGCTTGCCCTTGAAGGAGTTTATTGTGGTATTCTTCAACCATATTCAGCACATCAGCAGTTTCTTTCTGTATTCTCCCAGTGTGCTGAGCCCCTCATAATCCCACCTCTGTGTAACCTCTTGTATTTTTAATTCCTAAATACATTAAAGGAGGCTGTTCTACCTTTATAGTCCTGCACAAATCCAGCTGACTCCAGCTTTTTCCTACAACCACTTTCCTTAGGATGAGTGTGTCCATGAGTTCCACAATTTACCAGATGTAGGTCTCTGTAACAACCAGAATCTGAGGATGTGCTAGCAAGCAGATACTTATTTGTGTCCTGCAAAAGCACACAGAAAAAAACAGCAGGTTTTACTTAGTCAAGTCTCATGTTGTCTATGTGGTTTTGCAACATTCATGAACTCTTTCATATTCTGAAAATGTCTTTAACTTTTCTAACAGTCTTAGAGAGAGAAAAAAAAATTATTTTCAAACTATGCTGGCCCCAAATCCCATCTTATAACTCAAGTTTCCATCATTCTAATGAGTGCTGACAAACTCCATAGGTTAACAGCAAATAGCAGTACATTATCTAATGTCTGATTCACCCAAAGAATGTGGAAGAACCTCATCCTGAGGTTTCAATGCCTCATAAAATCACCTCTTTTTTCTACATAAATTTCAGCATATAAGGATGGGGTAGATGTAGGTCTGTTGGTGACAAGAGCTAAACAATTAAAATCCTCACTTAAAAAAATCACCCAAACCCACTACTGACAAACTTTCAGTAAAAAGAGAATGACTTTCTCCATTAGGTGTGCAATATAAATGGAAATAAAAAGGCCTCTTTAACATGCAATCTACAGAACATCCCATTTCCAGTGCTTACCTTTACCCTGACCTACTGGAGAATATGCTGGCTGTCTCCTTTCCTACATATCTAAGACATAAAACCTGAGCAGAAGTACCAACTTTTTCAGGTCCCACAATTTATAGAGGTATGCAGTTCTGCTTCATTTGTCAATAACCTTCTGCCTCAGAAAGAAACACAGTCTTTGTTAGCAGCAGCCAAAAAATCTGTAAGTAGATTTAAAGAGAGAATTAAGAAAATTTATAGACATTAAGCCCATCAGTAGCTATTAAACACAATGAATGAAATACAATCTACCTCAGCAAGTTCCAGGAAACTGGGAGGTTTTAGTGGAAAAGAATCTCTTTACACCTGTTCTTACATTTTTTCCTTCAGTACAAGAAAGTGGAAAATATTTGAGACAGGATGTTGGCTCAAAAGGACTTTTGAATTGATGCATTAGAGAATTTTATATATGTTACATATAAACCAGTTTCCAAAGCCCTATAATAAATACCAGATGACATAAACCAAAATAAAAGATCTCTTGAACACACAAAAGGATTCTGTATTGTCTTCTGATTCCTCTGCATCTTAATTCTTGCCTGCCAGAAAACAAAACATTATCTGTAGAAGCCTACGTAAGGATAGGAAGGAAGTTCTTATGTGTCCCATGTGATTCAATGTCTTGCCAGATACCTTCCATTGTTATTACCCTAGAGTCCAGAAATATCTTCCAGTTTTTCAAGTTATCCTGCGCATGGGATGCTGCTCTCCAACTGGAAAGTCTTTCATGCTGACGACTGCTCATCCACATAAATAATGCTTCCAAAATTTCTCTTTTTTTCATTTCCCTTCCAATTTTCCTTTGATTTTTAGTGCAGTAGGTTCCTGAGAAGTCATGTTCAGAAATCCACCAGCAGTGGTGATATTCAGAAATTAGGAACATCCTAATTTCCCCTGTCCTTCTTCTCCTAACTAACACACTTCCAAACCTGCCTTATTGATTTATAGCCAACCTTCCCTCTAAAGATAAAGTCTTTTTCACTCAAAATGGGGCCATCATTGGTCTAAATAAAACTTCTATGGATCTGCTGATGCTATTTTCTATGGCAGTACTAAAGATACTGTGTCAAATTTTACTTCTTCCCTCACTTCTCAATTTTCTGACTCAGAGTAGACACCCTCCACTCCTTCTGCCTCAAATTCAAGACAGCACACAAACAAAATTCACAACCTCAATTCCATATAAATATTGATTTATTCATATCAAGAGTGCTAACTGAAATCCATTTCTTGATTTACTTCCTGAATCTGTAGCAATGTGAGAAGCAGGAAATGGTATCTTAACCTTAAACTAGAATCCAGGATGTTAGACTTCAAATATCAAATTTTCAAGTAACATCACATACCATCTTTGTTTCTTCAAGACACTCAGTAATGCAGACCTTCCTGTACATATCTGTGTGATTCTACCAGAGAAGAAATGTGCTTTCCTCAGAGACTACATTTGCCTTTATTCAACATTTGCCTATATTCGTGAAAGAAAAATATTTAGGTACATATGCAAAGGAAATAAAATCCATCTTCTGTCCCCAGTATCCCTTATCTGGCAGTCTCACAAGAATTTAGGCAAAATTTTTCAGTAACACATTCAAAGAACACAAAATTTAATACTTAAAGTAATACACAGACCACTACTCAGTTACTTTTTCACATGTAGGAAGAACCTATGTTTTGAGAGTCATCCAAGGTGAATTTACAGATCTAAATTTCTGCTTGAATAGCATTTTAGTTAATAAATAGATACATAGTGGTGGGAATTTGAGATAACCTGGAGGTGCTAAGCAACAATTTGGTAATTTTACTGTGCTTAATAACTCTCAGAAGAGATCTATACATGGGCAGTGATCTTGAAAAAAGGCTTCTTGGTTCCAAAATATTGTTAATCTACATTTACAGATATTTTAAGTACACATTATTTTGTTAAGCTTTTCAAAAACTAATATGAAGGGAATTTTATTTTTTTTTTGTTTAAAGTGAATGTATTTTGTGAACCACCTGTTCATACATTTTAGAAAAGATACTATGCAGCAATTGCCTTCAGAAATTCAGGTCATATGGTCAGCCCCTGAATTAATTATCAGATCAAGACTGATTGGGGTGAGACCAAATAATTACTCATTAGCATTCAGCACCACTGTCAGGCTGCATTTTGCATGCTACAGTGTATGCTGCCCTTTTTCATTTTACTCAGTCTCCTTTTTGGGTTACACCACATTGTTCTACATGACTGGGAAATGAAATTGAAAACAGGAAAAAAGAAGTTTGGAGAATGAAGCAGACATGACTTTATGTGAAAAAATGTGCATTACACAGTTTTGCTTATTGAACAATCATATTGTCTAATAACTATTTCTATAAATCTGCCACATACTGGTCTCTGCAGGAAGTCAATAGGAATTTTGGGCATAGATAGTTCGAAGCATTCTTCAAAACTAGTGTTGTATGTTTAAGTGATCCAGTTTGTAGCTGGTTGAACTCTAAAGCTGTATTTCTTCTTACCCTGTAGGCTAGTAACATTTTTTTTGGTCTGAGCAGCTCAGTATTGTATTTCAGCAACCATGCCATTTAGCACTGTGTGGTGCAGGGTTCACATTCTTGCAGATGTGAAAGAGGAGCAGACAGCTGTAGGTGTCCCTGGATCCGGTTTGGACACCATACTTCATAATGCTAGACTATAATAAACACCATGGCATCTTAAAAGAGTGATAAAACAGAATCTGCTTCAAGGTCTTGTATGTTATGTAGAAAATACATTAGATTTAAAATGAAACCTTCTCCAAATCTCTGCCCATATGGCAATGCCTAAACTACTTAATTGAGTATACTCAGGGCTCCAGCCTCATGATGAGGCCAAGTGGAGCAGAACAGCTGTATCCATGATATTAGATTACTTGCTGTCCAAAACAGGATGTCTACACTGGGAATGTGCCTAATTGCAAATTTAGCCTCTGTCCTATGATAAGTCCAAACCTTTGTTGGAGATTTGCCAGGAGGCTGCTGATTGGCATGAACCTCAAGAAGACCAAGACTCATTCAAAACTCTTAACAGTATAGACACTAAAATTTCAGATCCCGTGGACGTCAATAGGCCTTAGCGCAATAACAGATACATAACTGAGTAGAAAAGGCAGAAAGTAGAAAGCATGTACCAGTTAAATTCATTGGAATAATCTTGAAATTTTGCCCTACCTGACTTTGAAAAAAAAATCTTTTTTACCAGGCAAACTATGCAACAATGTTCTGCACACTATCATAGCTGTCAAGAAATCATAGTGTCACCATTTATTTAAACTCTGAATGTAACACATTATTTTTCCCATATAGGTTCCAAAAGAATGTTTAGAAGGACTGTATTTACATGTAGTGCTTTCAAAAGTGTAGCAAAAATTCTTTAGACCATTAAGCTCTTAAATATCCCCTGCTTGATGTGTAAAGGTGCCACCTGTAACAATCTCTACACTTAATTGCAGATTTTAGAGCAAAATCCAAATCATCTGAAATCACTGACATTGTTTCACAAGTGTAATGACAAAACAGAAGGCTTTATTTTAGACAGTATTTCTTAGGCAATCTGTCGGAGTTTCTCCTCTTCCTAACCATCACTGGCCAGGAGGATCCACTGCAAAATTCACCATCTATTTCAGGCCCCTGAACCTGAAAAACACTCAATCATTCCCCACTTTAAGGATTCTAGATGTTTGGGTGCGTTATTCCTTTGATATGAACCATGTTTTTAAAGAAAATTTCCCAGTCATTCTCACATCTCTTGCCTCAGTTGGCACTGTGGGAAAATATTAGGGTACATGAAACTGTATTTGTACCACACAAAACTGAGAAGTGATACTCCAGGAGCTCACTTGAAGGGCTGTAGGGTCACTGTAGGGATGCAGAGTCCTGAGTTCTGGAAAGAATCAAGTACCTTCCACTTTGCTTTCCTCTACCACATACACTTTCTGCATCAGCTTGTCTTCTCTGACTTTGCCTATGAATCAGTTTCTATTACCGTTGCTACAAATGTACACTGCTCCACTGCAAAATGCTACTGTGTCTTTTCTATAAACTCTCTCCTTATATCCTTCTCATGGATTTTTATGGCTTCTGTGGGTTTTGCTAGTTTTCTGGTTCTTTTGAAACTTTGCAGACAAACCTTTATTTTCTAGAGAGCTCATCTGAAGAATAAACGTTGGGTTCTTTTCTTTACAGACTGCCCAACAACTTTGCTGCTGTTGAATCATTCCCAGCTCTGGATGGGAGGAATGAGGTAGACTCCTGCAGAGTCTGACTCAGAGACAGACAAGTGGTATTGTGGTGCCTGTGGCCTGTCAAGGAGGCTTTGCAAAATGTCCAGGCCTTGAGCACTAATTTCACAGCAGAAAGTCTTGAAGAACTGGAACTTCTCACCTAAACTGGGTTTTGTGAGGGCTTCCAGAAACCTGCTGGTTTATGGGGTGTCATTTTTAATAATAAGCTCAGGAAATTCCAAAGGAGTAGAAGAATCCTACTGTAGCACCAATCTCTTTGGAACTGCCTGACCTGCTAGAGCTCAGTCACTGGCAGCATCCCAGTTCAAGTAGTGGGGAAAGAAAATTTATTTAAACTTAACTGACACAAATTAAGACAAGATGTATTGATAATAACTGTCAATAAAATTTTAAGAAATATAGACCATGACACCTGCTATCAGTTTTTAGTGCCATTAAAATTGTGAGAGATTAAGCTAGATGAATAGGTGTAATACACTTAGTTTTGCAAAATATTATATACAGTCTGAGCTATTGTACTTCATAAAACAACCTACTTGAGAATAGCGATATGTAAGTCAGCTAAATATTTGTCATAATGTAGTAAACTGTCACCAGATCAAGAAAGTTTTGTATTGCACATGCACCTGGTATCAGACTTCATGCTTTTCCCCATTTTCTTCAGTCAGTAATATCCACCATTTAATTTTCTTCTTGTGAAGTATGAGACTAATTCAGAAATATATGCTGAGTTAGAGCGTGAGAATTCTCATCAAACCCAATTGGATTCCCACTGACAGGCTAAAGAACACAAAATTCAAATTGCTCAAATGCCAAGAAGTAAATGAATGATAAAGGGCTCTGCAGAACTGCAGGCCTGAATGCTTTTATCTTGGAGCATTTGTATATGCATGCCATGAGTAAAGTATTCTGACTAATCATGTTATTCTCTGACAATTTATTACAGTCTTACAGTTAGCTGAATATATCTTTCCCCTTGACAAGTCTCCTGGGAAACTAAGATGAAGTTAGTCTTTTATCATTATCTCAAGTTTGTCTTTCCAAATGCTTTTATTACAGTGATTTTGGAAGCAAGCATATTAAGGCAGAGATATTACAGAACTGTTGTACAAAATAGTATTGTCAAATACCATGTAAGTGAATTTAGGTATTATCACAAATATCTTAGAGATAATTTAGGACAAAATAAAAAGAAGTAAATCAGCTCTTGAGCCCTAGGGTACCTTTCAATAGTAATAGTTATAAATCAGAATGATAGCCTGAAACAGCCACTGATTTTTCCTTTTAATCAAATAAGATCTGAACCAAGCCATCATTCCAGTAAAAAAAGCAAAATTAAATTAGCTTATCTAACAGTGTCATTTAGTGAATCAAAAGCTTTGAGAGGTCAATGAATTTTGTCCTTATCATCTCATTATCTTCCATCACTAACAAGATATCATTAAGTAACTTCATGTGAGCATTTAATGTCGCAACAGCCAGTAGCGCTGCTATAATTTAAAGGGAAAATCCAGGCCATTTTAAAATATTTATTTTTATTGAATTTTTTATAAAGGTCACTGGAAAAACAAAAACAAATACAGTATTTTTGCATTATTTCCATATTTGTTTTTATTTCTGAAAAAAAAATACTAGAGCATTTTTAATAATCCCAGTTGCTCAGACATACACACAACTCAAAATACGTCTGCAAGAATATACAGAACAATACACCTTAAATGCTTTATTCCAGCCCCACTAATATGAGTGCAATCCCCATATAATATCCAACACTATGACCTGTCTCTCCACAAAACCAGTGGAGAAGAGTGATGAGTGGCATTCATCAGGGGTCAGTATTGGGACTGGCACTATTTAACATCTTTGTCAGAACCATGGACTGTAAGCTGGAGTGCACTCTCAGCAAATTGTAGTTATAAGACAAGGAGAAATAGATTCAAAATGAAAGAGGGTGGATTTAGATTAGCTATAAGGAAGAAATTCTTCATTATGAGTGTAGTGAGAGACTTGAAAAAGTTGCCCAAAGAAATTGTGAAAATCCCATCCATGGAAGATTTCAAGACCAGGTTGGTTGAGGTCATTGGAAGATGTCCCTGCCCATGGCAGAGGGTCTAGAACTAAAGGATCTTTAAGGTCCCTTCCAACAATTCTATGGTTCTATGAAAACCATTTCAGAGGCCTTCGTCCCATCCTTGCACAGGCAGGTTCACCTTCCACTACACAGTACCTTCCTATCCAGCAATCCAGCACCACGTGGTCTGTTTTAGAAATGTGACCAGGGAAAAAAACAGGGTTCAAAAAAAAAAGTGCTCTGCACACTGAAGGTCATTTCACTGCTCTGGCCTAGAGCACAGGCACACAAACTCCTGAAGAAATACATCCAAGAGGGCAGCAACCTGCAGTGAGGCAAAAGCCTGCAGTGGGAGCCTCTCACTACACATTTGCCTTCATAGTAATTCTAATGAAGAACTGCACCCTGGAAAGTAATTTTGTGGAGTTACACTGAGCAGTGCTGTAAGGCAAATAGTAGCACATTAGTTAAAATAATTTGTTTACATACCCTAAAATCAATGGAGTTTTAAGATTTGCTCTTCTAATAGCACAGAGGGAAGGTAAATAAAATAACTTGCTGAGGTTATCTCCATCAGATTGTGATCATTTTAACATAAGTCAGGTCTGGAGCCTAAACTACCTACTGCTGTTCCACTGAGAAGCTGTAACGATTTCTAAAAATACATGCTCTTAGCTGAAAACCCACATGTGCTTCAGCTGAGATGTTTCTTTCCCCCCACCTTTTATTTATTGTATCTATCTGCTTTAAATTGATTTTGCTATCTTTTGCTCATAGAAGGCTAGAAAAAAGGGCTAAAGGAATTCACATATCTTACACTATGCTGCTACAGATTTTATGTGGCAATCCTTCATTGTGAAAGGATGCAGGCTTTACAAAATCAGAAATCTTAGCTACAATGGAAGTTATCTCTTAAAAAAACAAGATCAGCAGTTTTAGACTAGATAAGAACTTTTAAGATAGGAAACAGAATACCCTGGCTGATAGCAGAAAATATCTGAGTCTCTGAGACAAGTGATGAGGCAGAGAAGGGTGAGTAAACCTTCTCTCTCTAAATAGGATCAGGAGATCCTATTCACTGTTGTTATTGCCATAACCATCTCTCCTCACTTCCCAAGTCCATTCCTTGGGCAGATTTTTCCTCTGAACCAGCCTTTCACATCAGCCCCCAGAAAATGAGAACTATGCCTGTTTCTGCAGATGTGGGAGCAAGTGGCTTTCTTGCTGGCTTTTTGCACTAGCAATCACTGCTGCTTCACCATCTGCTGCTCCTCTTTTGTGTCTCCAAGCAGCTGTAAGTAAAGCTGCTGTATTCAGTTCACATTCCAAGTTTTTCTTAGCAACCACCAAGGCTAAAAAAAAAATCTTTTAATGAGACCTGAGATTCTGCAGTCACTGCAGCCGAGACATATGCCTCATTGACATGACTTGGACCCATCCAGGGGTCTATCCAAACCATGGTAAGAGGGAACTGAGTGAGAGGCAGAACAGGTAATTAGAAATTTTCCAAGTCCTAAGCAGACTTTTTTTTTCTCTTGTTGAGAAATGTTGTTTTGCTGAAACTGAAAGGCAAGTTTTCAAGGAAGGTAAGCAGCTAGGTCACTGTGGCTGTGTCCCAACTGGGAATTCAAGCAACATAAGAGACTTGGATTCAATCCCTTTGCTACCTAGCAGCCTGGGAGGTGTGGTACTCTGAGCCATTCTTTAGTCCATCAGTTTCCCACCTCAGCTGCCTATCATTGCAATACTACCAGGAATAGACAAGAATGTAAGCTATGGTGCTTTATGAGGTGAGATTTAGCCATTTTATTGCATGCAGGCCAGAAATAGCTGAATGGCACTGGACAACAATAAGAACTTTCCTAATAGTTAAACATTAAAAGGTTAATCTCAAGACTACAAATCCATAGGGTCTGGGTTGATAACACAAGGAATTTTAATAGAGGAATTGTATGAGACAGTCTGTTTAAAAGTGTTCAGTACTGGTATGCATAGAAGTGTGATATGTTTTTTTCAGGAATGCTTTTACCATCTCTGCCACACAAAATATAGTAGTATCAGTGTTTATAGAATACAGGAGTCTCAGGTCCACATTTTCAAGCCAGAGCACATATTTTTGCCTGTTTCATTTTTTGCCAGATCTCACAAATAGTAGAAATGAAAGCTAAAGTCCCATTTATCTCAGATGCACACAAAAACCCTTTTGAACACATGAATTTGTTTGTTTGCATAAGCAAACAGCAAAAAGAAAGAAATGGAAATGTAAGTTATTGAACTACAGAATAAAGAGTCTAGGAGAGCTTATAAATGAGTGATCCTTCAACTCCATGAGTGCTTTTGACAAAACAGATGAAACTACTTTTATCAATAATCTGCCGATTAGGGTTCATGTTCATATGTTAATGGGATAGACCATAGCAGCCCCAGAGGAAGTGTAATGATCAATTGTGGCAATAATCCACAAATTAAAGATCTCTAATAGTATGCATTCACTTGACAGACTGCAAGGGTTTTAAACGAGTGTTGCATTTTATCATGCCAATGATCCATGGATTAAGGGCTTGCATTTATATATAGCACATTGTAATGGCTTTGAGGAAGCTGTTAGGGTCTATCACATCAATGATCCATGAATAATGAGAGTGGTTGGAGAAGTATCTTTCAGTTCATGAGGCAGTGCCTCAAGGATGTTTTAGCATGGTTTAAGGTTTAGCAAGTGTAATATACTTTATGTAGCTCTTCTTACATTTGTATTTACACAATGAATAAAAACAGTATACAAAGCACATGAAGGCAAAAGGAAGAAGTACTGCTTCAAGGGGAAAATAATGGTTTGTTTTCCTTCAGTGCCTGAGATCAGTTTCTGGCAGCAATAATCTCTTACTCCCTGCTTAGTGCAAATTCATATGGTGCTCATAATATCACTACAATCAAAAGTATGTAGGATACAGGCAGGCTTTGCAGCATGACAGTAATCAAGGATGTCATCAAGGTGGAATCAACAGAGTTATGAGGGGTTGGGTAACCTCTTAATATTGATTTAAACAGGGGCTGTTCATTGTTATGCGAATCCCATTCCATTTCATTTTGAAATGTTCTGACAGCTCTTGATGCTCAGAGATATACAGTATACAAAACTGCAGCTTTCTAATTTCTTTCTTCTCCACAACATCACGCCTGCACAAAGATTTAAAAGTCATCATTATATTTAAAACAAACCTTGATCAAGTACAATCTCTTCCCATAGGTTTCTAAACCATGGAAGTCTTTGAAGTTCATAATTTTGAGCATGATTGAAGGAATATGAGACAAAAAATACTTGATACATTAAAAATACTTTCTGAAAATGTCTAAACTAATGTGGCACTAAACTAATGTTTATGAAAATTATTGTCCCAAGATTCTTCCATATGTCCGAGTTGCTTCTTCCTCAGCCATTACCTCCTCCTTCACAAGATCACCTCAAAGACAAAGTGAACTATTGGCCCTGAGAACATGTGAAGCAGGAGGGAGACACACCCTGCCTGTTCATGGCTTGGCAACACCATCCTGCTGCCATGTTTCTCAGTGACTGCTTGTCTCAATGCCTATGGGTGCTCTTGGGAAAGAAGGGATGTCTTGGATGTCGTTTCCACAGAATACAGCTGGAGGGGTGAGGAAAGGGGACAGTAGAACGAGCTGTAAAAAACATTCCCATCTCAGCTTGTTGCCACATCCAACTCCTTTGGCAGGATGGAGCAGAGAAAGCATTTCCTGCTGTGGCTATTGCCTTTACGGGTTACTGCAGTCTGGCTGCAGTCATGTACAGACAACTGCAGCCCACTGGATCGCAGCACTGGGAGCCAGCCACTGCAGCTGCTAACTTTGGACCAAGTTTGAGGGTAACTTCTTCAGACAGTGCATAAGGAAATTTGAGTAGAGATCAAACAAGATGTAATGCGAGTGTTGGCGAATTCACGAGCACAGCATGTAGTGACTCCTACAGTCAGCAAGTCTTAGTTCAAGCTCCGTTCAGAGCAGTGTAAATACTCCTGTTCCCATCAGAGGGCTTTTTTCCAGATGGAAAGTTATAGTTACAGGTCCAGGGAAACTCAGCCTTGCTTTTACAGTCAAGCAATGGGAAACAGGAGACAATTTCATCCAGTGGTGGACGTTCCTTGTCCTTTCTGCCAATAGTTGCAAAATACAAAATTATACCTCTGTTTAGCCGGTGGATCTCCATTTTCTCCCTCATCTTTGTAGCTGGATTTATCAATCCTTGCAGGGCAGATGAACCAATTATCTTCTGCAATGTTAATGAGCGCCATACAGAGACGAGAATTTGGCCTGATGACAGAACCTCATACAAGGATTTGTTTTCCCTCCACCTCACAACACACCTTCTTTTTTCCTTCTTCTTCCTAATTAAAAGGAAAGGCATCACAGCCACTATCTTGAACTACTGTTAAAATAAGCTTTCTAAGCTTTATACCTAAAATAATTAAAATATGTGATTGTTGGTGAAAGAAAAAGAAAGACATATAATCTCCCTGTGTTTAGGAAGGCTTTATTTTTATCATTTCACATATTCATTTTTCTTTTTCAAATAATTTCTGCTGTAACAGCAACTTTTCTCTTCAGTCTTTGTCTGCTTTACCAGTAAGATCTTAAGTAAAGCCACAGCACTGAGTTTGTGATACTACTGATTTTTTCTGTGGTTAGGAATGTGAAGCCATAAATACAGGGTTGTGAATTCATCACACCACCAAGCTGAGATGTGGGGTAATGAGGGAGAATGAGGGAGAGCAATGCTATTCAGATACCAATAACTTCAGCAATATCTAGTGTGATGTAGAATATTACAAGAAGAGAAAATTGCTTTTTGTGCAGGTATTCTCTTTTCAAAGAAACCTAATTGATATCTATAGTAAGATAAAACATGAAATCTTTGAAAAAGATGCTGATCTTTTTCTGCTGCCATCAGCGTGAAGTTACACCCCAAAATACAGGGAACGTGTGCATGAAGGGCATGGAAATACAATTTCAAATGTGGAAAAGACAAAAGAAAAAGGAATTCAGGGAAACCTCAGCCTGCATTACCATCTGTCACCTGGCATTCTGGCTCAAGGGTAGAAGCTAGAGCCAGTAACAGACCTGAGCTTTTTAAAAAGCATGGTATGGAATATATTCTAAGGTCAATAGATGGTAAGCTTGAATTTTGTGCCAGATATGCAGGCTTCCTCATGCCTTCTGAGGAAGTTCCAAAGTGGCTGATTCAAATGAGCATCTGAAATAAAAGTAGAAAAAGATGAAAATGAGAAACAGCCCACAGAGGAGAATATGCAATTAATTTCTCAATTTTCTATTGAATGGTCCTTAAAAACAGGCTGGAATTAGGCTTCATACAATTTCAGTAGACAGACACAGCATACTTCAACGGTAGAGAAATGTTTTGGTTTTTTTTCCAGGAGTTAGCAGGATTTTGATGAGAGAGGGAATGCTAGGCCAAAATTATTTGACACTGAAAAAGAGCTGAAGCTGGGTCACCTAACAGTTGGGCCAGTCCTCCGTGCTGCTGTGGAAAAGTTAAAAGGCACATGAAATTTATCCTGTGAATAACCTGCTCCTGTGGTCATGCTCAGAGCATGACAAATGAATCAGGGGATTTAGGGAGAGAAACAGTTTCCGGATCTTGACTAAGCTAAGTCAACAGGATATTTGAACTAAAGTTTTGTCTGTATGCTTGAGTACAAGATTGCATGTGTCTGGAAGATTTAAGGCCCATAGATACTTATCTAGTGTGCCTAGAGAGCAAGAGAACTGAATTATGGTCTCATTCATTTGGATTCAGATATGTTGACACTTCATAAATGATCAAACTGAATCAGTTCCTACATCCTCTTTAACATATTTTCTTTCCAGTTTTTAGGTTGCACAATAGTGATACAAACATAATCTTGCAAAATCAAGTAGAGAAATCTTGAAAACAATTAAGAGAAAAAAAATAAGCTTACCTACTCACTGTGCAGTAACTTGAGATCCTGGCTCAGAAACACACACATACACACACAAACACACACACACACACACACACACACACACACACACACACACACACACACACAGTGTTATCTTAAATTAAGAAAAGAAAATTTTAAAAATTCAAAAAAAACCCCAGGTTGTTCATTATTATTTTTAATGAATGGTAAAATGTTGATGAAAATAAGGATATGCCTTGTATAGTGATATAGATCTGACAATCTGCCAAACTATTGAGGATTATAATTATTATCCTTCAATCTAGTTTAAAAGTTTTAATTTTTATATAGCTGAAATTCCACATTAACATCTAAACAGCTTATGAAAATATGCTATACCAACAAGTTTTTCTTTTAGGTGTTTCTGCTGAAATAAGGTAAGCTACCTCCACAAATTATTGGGAAAGAGCAGGGTTATGTTCATGAGGGTCCTAACATTAGTAAGGTTATTCGTATCAGCTTTCTTTCGCTTCCTCTACCCTCTAATTCCCTGTCATTCTTTTCTGAGATTTGAAAATATGCCAGCAGAACACCAGAAAGGATGTGCATGTGCAACTGTATGTGGTGGGAGTGAGAGCAGATGAGCTTGGTCAAAGCCCTCTATGCCACATCTAACATCTGAAGTTTTATTGTGTCATCTGGGGTTACCATGAAAAGCTAAAAGTAAAGCAAACTCTGTGTTCGAGGGGAGGTGTTTGAAGGTGAGCAGTGTCTAGTAAAGGGTTTCTAGTCATTTTAAGACAAAAAAATTAAGATTTTGTTTATATTAACAGGAAAAAGGCCATCTGACTCCAGTAAAATGAGTGGACAAAAGAAGTCCTCTGTGCC